>NC_063024.1:1200000-1500000 GCF_020509005.1 Fulvia fulva
GTACTAGTATAGGAGACTAGCTCGTCTTTTACCCTACTGTCCGTACCTTCCCTTTAGATGTTTACTCGTCTAGCTATTTCTTAACTGCCTCGTTCTCCTTCTTAGCTAGGCCGTAGGGCTTGCGGTATAGTGGCTCTTGTAGACTATTAGGCTTAATGTGAATCTTATAATCTACGCCTAGTCGGTAAGGTAGGAGTCCTTTATGATCCTTAGCTAAGAAAGCGTCCGTAATATCGTAGTATATCGGCGGCAACTTCTCCTTCGGGTTGTGATTGAACTGCTTGTTTAAGAATTGGTCTAGATCATTAGTAGCTATTGCACTTAGCTTAAGCTCTCCGTCGTTGCTCTTACGCCTAGTAGGTATAATATAGAAGCACTTAGCCCTAGGCCGGTACGTGTACATTCCCTACGCGCGTTAAGAAACGCCCTAGTAGTCTACTTCTTTATCGTCTATGTCTTCTAGGTTATATAATAAGACGTTTAGCTCCGCCCCTCCTACTATAAAGCTCGCTACTTCTCTAGTAAAGGGCTCTAGTCCGTACCGTACTAGTGCCTACTTCTTCTTCTCGCGATAGTTTAGGGATTGTACTATTATCGATGTCTTATTCTATAGATAGTGACTAAAGCAGTAATCCGATCTAAACGCTACCTCGCCTATCTCCTAGAAGATGTTTAGGTTATACGCTATAAGCTACGGTAGGCTAAAGACGATGTTATATTCGAGGTCGGTGACGTAGTATAATATTTGCTCGTAATAATCGCCGATAACTACGTCTATAAGGGCCGCGTATATAATCTACCGTATAGTAGCCGTTCTATCTCCTAGTATTAGTCGTCGGCTTTACGTCAAAGGGATCAGGGGTATTATATATTTGCGTATGAATTTCTAGTTAAGAAAGAGAGAGGTAGAAGTAGAATCTATAAGGCCTCGAGCCTTTCTATATTATATTATTACGGGTAATAATATGTAAGGGTGTATAGCTAGCTATTATTTATCTAGTACGTATACCGATATCTTAAGCTCCTTACTATAGTCTATTACCGTCTCTTATATTCCGTGTCTCTTAATCTTATGCTCTTTCTGTCCTAGGAAGTTCGGGTGACCGCTATCTACTACGCTTAGGTAGCGGTCGTACTATTTCCCTACTACGGATCGGCGGCTAGAGAACTAAGGTTCGCGTTCGGATTCGGCGTAGTATTACGTAGACGCGGTAGGCGATAGTCGCTATCGTACCTATATATTAGGCATTTAGGGTTAGTCGATACGTAAGAACCTATACGGTAGCGGTAGTACTTACCCTACTTCTTAAGGTCTTCGCGCTACTTACGGTTAAGCGTAGGTAGATTCTATAGATATGTCGGTAGATCCTCCTTCTTCTTAGTACTAGCGTACTATAGTAGGCGCTATACTAAGGCACCTACTATACCGGTAGCGGTACTAGTAACTACGTTACCGTTATTCTAGTTATTCTAGCCGCTATTACCGTTCGAGTTACTATTACTACGGGGGCGCTCCTTCTACGGGTATAGTCGATCTGTCTCGTAGAAGCTCTCGTCTAGTACGGTATACTCCTCGATAACATCTTATATACTATCTAGGCGGCGGTCGACTTCGCGGTCGCCGAAGGTCTTAATAAAGTACTTACGGTTTAGTCGGTTACGGAATAGTATAAGCTCAGTCTTATCGGTCTATAACATCTAGGCGCGTAACTTCGAGTAGCGTATATAGAAGGCTATAAAGGTTTCGCCTTGTTCTTGCTTATAGGTAGCAATATTAACTATAGCCTTAGTTCCTTTATTACGTATACTATATTAGCGTATTATCTAATCTAATAACTCTTCTCTAGTCTGAAACTCATTAAAGGACTACTGTCTAGGCATAGGGATCCTCGGCTTAATACTTTGCTAAGGATCACCTTACGTCTACCTATATACGAAGCGTAGACTATCTACCTTAGTACGGAAGGTTACTATAGTTAGCTTTAGGAGAACACTGCTATACTAGCTATCGAAATTAGGGTTATTATCGTTCTTAAAGTACTTAGGGTTAGGCACACCCTTACCGATCTCTATGCCGCGAGTAAGGGTACGGTCAATAGTAAAGAGACGTTCTAGAAGGTCAACTAGTAGTGTCTAGGTATAGGTATTACGTATTCTCGAGTCACGACTATTATTAGGTCCTAGTCGCGGACGGTCGTTATTACGTCCTCGGCTATTATTACTACGGTTATAGTCGTCTCTATCATTATTACTACTACCGTCACCGCTACCTCTACTAGTAGCTTCGCGATACCTACGTAATAGCTACTCGAGTAAGGTCTCGCGTAGGCGGGAACGAGAGGGTCGGCGGCCTAAGCGGCCCCTACCTCCGTTCTATATAGTGTCTCCTACCTTAAGCCGAGCCTTTAGGTCATCGACTTCTTGTTATAGGGCCTAGTTCTTCACCTTAGTATCTTGTGCCTTCTTCTTCTCCTTCTCGTAGATCTCGCTAAACTGCTTATATAGGTTATTAGCTTCCTTATATTTCTTCTCTAGCTCTTATAACTTAGCTAGGTCGTAATCCTTCTTACTCTTAAGATCTGCTACCATTTTCTATATAACAAGCTCTTCACTTCGTAGCATCTTATAGATGCGGTCGTATTCGGTGTATAGCGTAGTGTACTAGGTGTTCTAGAGGTCGTTAGCTCGCTCTATTATATCGAGTTGTCTGCCCTTAGTAATCGCCGTGTTAACTACTTATAGTACGAAGTCGTAGGTAGTCTTCGGGTGTTAGGATATAAGGGTCGTAAGGTTATCTAGGGTGACATTCTAGTATTCGGATACGAGAATGTGTTCTATCTCGTCGAGTAATAGATATACCTCGTCTAGGTCGCCGCCTAGGTTCTCTTCGAGCTTAAACTCGAACAGTTCTATAAAGTCAATCTTACTACCTTCTTCTCGCTTAAAGGCCTTCTAGTAAGCGTTATTAATCTCTTATTATAGCGCGACACCGGTGTCTACTATAACCCGCCGGTTGTCGTCCTATATCTAACTCTAAGGGAAAGAGGAGAGGTCGGAGAAAAGAGATATACGCTACTTACTTTTGCCCTTAGGCTTAGGTAGCGGTAGTATACCGCCGTTCGCTATTTATAAAGTTATATTGTCTAGGTTTAGGGGAGGCGTAACGGTACCTATATCCTAACTGTCTACGAGCGCGCGACTACCTACTAATAATATCGCTACGTTACGTTCTCTAGGTATCTACGCGCTATACGCCTTACCGTGTTCTATATTCTAATACGACTCTACGCGTTCTCGAGTTCTACGGTTCTGTCTATTCCTATTGTTACGCGTCCCTTACCTAGATCCGCGATCTAGGTAGGGTAGTAGAACAAACTGTAAGGGCGCGCGTATTATAGGGTCCGAACGAGATAGTTATTGTTCTACGAAGCTACGAAAGAGGAGCGCGAGGCGCGGCGAAGTTATAAAGTAAAGCTAAGCCGCGCTAACCCGATACGAAAGGTCCGCGGTTTAGCCGGACTAACGTAGCTATAGTAGGGGGTCGCGGGCTGCCCGTAATAGTAGCTATAGAGTACTATAGTACTTCTAATACTAATAGTACGGTTATATAGCCCTAAAATACGGGGAGAAGACCCTAAGGTGTCCTTACTACGTAGGCCTATACTAGGGAAGGGAATACCTAGAAAAAGAGAGTAGGTATATATACTACGGTAGAAGGTACCTAGCGTACTTAAACTAATGCCTAGCTAGAATAGTAGTATAAGAACGAGCGAGATAAGCAAGGATCTCTATACTAGCTAGGTACCCCTAACGATAGTAGGAGGGACCTACCGTATATAAGGGCTTCGAGCCGAGTAAGAGGAAGAGGGTAGAAGAGACGAATAAGGGAACCTAACCCTAAACGTATCTACCTCCCGGTAGGCCTCGACACCTTAACCGGGCTACTAACGAACTAGGCTAAATACGAATCTTTAGGGCGCCCTAGCGGCCCTAGAGCTAGCCGAATAGCGGGATATAGGCTTAGGAGATATAGTAGGTTAGTACGGAAATAGACCTTACGGATAACGAATAATACTATACGACGACATTACTATCGTATAGTATAACGTAAACAAAAGTAGGGACAAGGTCCAGCGCCACTTTCTATAAGAGCTAGACCCGCTACGGCACTACGTTATCGCGGTATAGGAACTATAGGTCAACCCCTACGAAGGACTCCTAGCCACTTATAATGACCGGAGATACTACACCGTAATCGCGGGCGAACGAGGCGTTATCCCGAGGACATATATATACGTAAGCAAGAATATAGACCTTAGGGTCGGACGAGTAGGGAACTAGAAATCCTCGCCTACCTAGAGCAGACCCTAAGCTAAGACACGAAGTAAGTACTCCTCGGCGACTTTAACCTCTACTACCTATAGTAGGGTTTCGACTTTACTCCCCCGTACGCATTTTTAGGGGGAAAGCTACTAGATATAACCGTACGCTACGGAATAGCCTTAGTAATACTAAAGGGAATAGAGACGTAGAAGGCCCGTATAAGTATAAGTATAATCGACCTATACTTTCTATTACGAGAACTTAAAGAGAGACTAGTCTAATGCCGACCGAACTACGCGCTAGAGGCCTCCTTAGACTATATCCCTATTTAAACGACGCTAGGGGTGAAGGCGATAGAGGAGCTAACAAGCGAACTACGCCGTAACTAGAAGAAGGCACGCTAGGACGATATAAGAGGCTTCCTAATAGCGAACCTACTATAGTATAGAGAACTCGAGACGATAGCTTAGCTAGATCAAGTAGCGGAACAGATTACCTCGGTCATATAGTAAGCAGCGGAACAATATACGCCGTTACTCCGGCCCTTAACGTAGTAGAAGGCCTTCTAGACCCCTAACTACTCTACGAAGGTAAGGGAGGCTAGAAGGGCAAGGCGACAGTAGACGAAGGAGCATACCTAAGAGACGTAGGAGCAATACTGTCGCGCGATATAAGAGAAGAAGGCATAGATAAGACGCGATAAGCTATAGGACTAGAGAGCGACGATCGCGCTCGTTATAGAAAACCCGGAATAGATATAGAGACTAGCTAAATAGGCACGACTACCTAAAGGGTAACGAACCCCTTACTTCCCTTTAATCGTAGACCGCGAAGGGATTGCCTAGACTACGCCCCGGGGTAAGGCAAAAGTATTAGCCGACCATTTCTTTTCTACGTAAGTAGAGGTAGACCTTACGGACATCGACCCGAGTATATACCCGGAACCCCTAGACATAGATTAGGCGGTTAGCTCTAATATAGTAAAGGGAGTTATAAGTAAGCTAAAAGGACGAAAAGCCCTAGGCCTAGATAGGATACTAAATATACTACTAAAAGAGTATAGAGAAGAGATCGCGCCGAGCCTTATAAACCTATTTACCGCGTACCTACGGCTAGGGTATTATCCGAAGCCGTATAGAGAGTCTATAATAGTAGTACTACGTAAGCTATAGAAGGAGGACTATACTTAGCCTAAATCATATAGGCTAATCGTACTTCTAAATACGATAGGGAAGGTTCTAGAGAAGATAGTAGCCTAGAGACTTACGTAGCTAGCCGAGAACAACTACGTACTCCTAGTAATATAGATAGGGGAAAGAAGCTAGCGATCGATATTAATAGTAATAGAGCTAATTACGGAGTAAATTCAGACCCTCTAGTACTACGGTAGGAACTGAGCGGCGTCCTTACTATCCCTCGATACCGTAGGGGCCTTCGATAACGTCTTATACTAAAGGCTAATATATATCCTATAATAGAAAGGCATCCTCTAGTAGGTAACGAAGTTCGTCTACTCCTTTCTCTAGGAACGGACGACAAACCTAGTCCTAGGGAGGTATACGTCCGACCCGGTAAAGGTAGAGGCTAGAATACCTTAGGGATCTACTCTCTCCTCTATCCTATTTTAAATATTTATGTCTAATCTAATTCCCCTACTCACCTCTCTATAAACCTTAGTATCGGGATTCGTAGACGATATAAACACTCTAGCCTAGTTAGACTTAATAGAGGACAACTGTCGCCTCCTTAAAGATAGGTATAAGAAATACGAGGAGTAGGTAAAGAAGTATAGTGCCCGGTTCGCCCCTAAAAAGTACTAGCTTATATACTTTAGTAAAGCGAGAATGTACTATAATATAAAGGCGGCGGTAAGAATCTAAGGCTACGAGACTAAGCTATTAGCGGAGCTACGAGTACTAGGGATCTAGCTCGACCCGAAGCTAAGCTAGAACGTATAGATTAAGAAAGCCTAGAGTCGAGCGCAAGTTAACGAAGCCTCGATAAAGAGGCTTACGGCGTCTATATAGGGAGCAACATTTGATAAGGCAAGGGGAATGTATAAGGCGATCGTTAGACTAGCTATATTATACGAGGCATAGATTTGGGGTATAGGAGGCGTAGGCAAGCCGATTCCGAAACGGATAGAGCAACCCCTAAACAGAACTTAGGTAGGCAACCTACGTAGAATACTAGGGGTATATAAGACAACGTTAATGAGCACGGTGGAAATAGAGACGGGAACACCTCCAATCGGCCAATACATCCGGGGAATAAGAATTCAATACGCGGTAAAGACGACAGATTACCTAGTACAAACTACGATCTAGGAGGCAAAGAACAAGATAGAAAGCCGCTACCGGAGAGGGGCCGGACATAGGACAAGCCAAAAAGAGGATGACCTTACTACCTTTGCGGCCGTACAGACAAGCACCGAATGGCTAGCACGAAAAGAGGAGGAGCGTAGGACTCGCCAGGCCGGCGGGAGCAAGGCTAAGACCTAAAGTCTAGCGGAACAGATAGCGAGCTGCCTATAGGAGCAGGACTGGAAAAGGAAGCCCCCTAAGACAACAGGCCCGATAGCTCTCCGAGCTTTCTAGAGACACAATTACCAGCTATACAGGGACCTGACAAGGGCCGAAGCAAGCATAGCGATCCAAATCAGGTCCGAACACATTGGACTAAGGGCCTACCTATTCAGGAGACGCGTACTAGACACCCAAAGCCTAGCCTGCCAGTGTGGCTACCTATCGCAAAACCCAGAACATATGCTACTACGATGCCCGTAGTGGGCGAGTGGTAGGGGAAATTGGAGGCACCAAGCGGGAAGGAGAGACTATAAGTCAATCATTAGGGACAAAGGCAACATTCGCCGAATCGCTCGGTGGATACTATAGTAGGGATACCTCTAGCAGTTTAGCCTCGCTAGCGAGACGGAGGAGTGGATAGACAAGAGGCGGAAGCTGGGGGGGTTGCAGATAGGGTAGTCATCAGGGCAGGCCCATGACACTAGCGTACCCTCAACAAGGGAAATCTAAGACGACAACGAGGGGGAAAAGACAGGCGGGAAGGAGGAGGGGTTTTCACCAACACGGTTTCCCCTCTGTACATACGAAAACAAGATAGCATGGCTGCATAGGCCAAAGGGCACTACAACAGCTTAAATGAAATATCTATCTATATATCGTCGCTGCAATGCGATCATTTGTTGTCGATTGCCTGATTTGTGTTCATCGCCGAGTGATGCGCAGCTGCATTCGGGACATCGGGAGGTAGCTGCTGATCCTGCAGTCAGTAGCGGATGCCACACCGAGCCAAATGTTGGACGTTCCAATTTTCGTGGAAGTGGCTTCCTTCGATCATGGTGCCCGTAGATATCTCCGAACTTGTTCTCGACCGTTTCGACAACAGACAACACCTCTTTGTTCCACCAACACATTGTTCTGAGCAGACGAGAAAGCTTCCGGATTGAGTGAGAAAGGCGGAATCCATTTTGCAGGTGTATACGGCTGATACTGTCCCGAAATCGGCTCACATCAATTCCATCAAACGTTGTTCAGCTTCGGCGGGTGCGAAATCGATCATGGACGAATACATGGCCTCCAACGGCTTCTCAAACGAACTGTGAACGCCTTGCTCATGGCGTGAAGATTTCTGTTGCTGATGAAGTCCAGGAAGCGGTCCTTATCGACTCCAAATCTGCAAAAGCAACGTGAGGACCACCAGCCACGTGGAGATCCCAACTTGACAGTCAAATCGCCGCCGACCCTTCTCAGTGAGGAAAAGGTCCAATGGGTCAACGACCTGCATGAGGACATACATATACTCAAACCGCTCTTGGACGAAATCATCACAGGACAACGAAAGATCTTGCAAGAGGTACGCGCACATTTCACTGAAGCCGGTCAATCTCAGGCAGCTGCTGAGGACGATGCCAGCTCGGCATCAAATCGCAGCACGCCGAATCCATACCAAGAGGCAGCACGCCATGGCCGCATGGCCGCATGGCCGCTATTGATGCGGCAACAATGGTGAAATGGGACGAGGTCCAATCGACTAGGCGAATGCTTGAGCCCATGTTGAAAGAGATCCGAGGAGCTGGGGGCTCAGATGAGCAGTACTGGGCAGCAGCCGGCTTGTGGGAAGCTGTTCTGGGATGGAGCATGCGAGGTTGAATCGGCCTTGAGCGGCTTTGGCACGAGCGCTTGTATCCATGTGATTGGGAGTCGGTTGTAAAATGTGTTGCGAGGCGGCAGAGCCAGTCCTCGTGAAGCGCCGAAGGCCGACTACCAATCAGTGCGACCTATGTAACGGCTATATCACATGCAAAAAGAACAGCTCTTCTGTGAATCGAACACCGGCTTCCCTATCACTCAAACGACTATAGTGCAAGCACTATGCGAAGGAGTCATAAACGGATGTTACCCTTTGGGCCTTCCTTGAATGCAGGACGTCATAACCACTTGACTAAAGAGCCGTGAAATGAATGATTGAATGAGCAACAACACTGTCGATAGTCTATGTATCCTTGCTGAAGCCCTCTATCTCTCTTTCCATGTTCCCCCTCCCCCGTAGTTGCTACCCTCTACCTATCAGTCATGTTCTCATCCTCATCTACATCCATCTTATCGCTATCATCTTCGAAACCTTGCGATGGCTCAAACTCATCTTCACCGATAAACCCGCTAAGATCATCTACAGCCTAGCGTTACTACTCAGCTTGGTCGATCATCCGCTATTGATCTTGCTCAGCCTGTTGCCGCTACTGCTGCTGACGGTGCTAAGATCGAGCAATATCGCTCGAATCTAGCGGCGGAGCAGGACCTGCGACTGTCTAGGTAGGGCGCCCAAAGGGATCAATACGACGAGCCGGTGCAGGTACACGACGAGACATATTTCTAGTGTATCTCCCTGTAGCGGCACCTATATAAGTATAGCCTGGCTAACCTAGCAGCGGAAGCTCTTCGACTGAGTATTCCGGCATAGGGTCAGAATCTATATAAAGGACAGGATCACGCTGATTGAGCTCACGACGGTAGTCGTTAGACATCAAGACACCTATACTGCCAATTAGACTGTCTATAGGATCCACAGCTTCTGATTGTATACCGTAGGTGCTAGGGCTACTAGGTGGCTCCGGCAATATCTACGGCAAGCGACGGGCTGCATCTCGATCGCGACGATGCCTAAGAGTGCCGGCAGTGCGGCTCTAAAGCGTCGACAATGCCACCGACTCTTTAAGCATCAAGCCACGAATATAGGTGACACGCGACACCGTAACGTAGGACAGCCTAGCGGTAAACTCAGGCTAGTTAAGATTTACGACCACCTTCTCTAAGCTCATGCCCTACGACTTGTGAACACTAAAGGCATATACAGTAGTGAGTAGGAACTACTAGCGCCAACTATAGTGCCCTATATACTAGAACTTACGGCGAATACGGAAGACTAGGAATACTAGCTTACCCTACTACGTAAAGAGAGCCGGCTCCTTAGCGTCGTTATCAAGATCATCAAAAGCGACTAGGACATAGTGTAGTATCTCCTATCTAGGGTCGTTAGTACCTAGCTTCTAGATAATGTTAAAGACGGTTCTAGTATAACCGTTCGTTAGGCCAAATTTAGTCTTAAGATTCGTTAGTAGTATAACACGACTACTAATCGCAACTTTGACCTTAGCCTAGAGGTTATTAACCTTCTTAGAGTCGACATGCTTGCTACGCTACCGATACGCATCGTCATTGTTATAGGAGGCGTGAATTAGTAGGACAGCGTAGCTAAGATCCCGTAGCTTCTCGTAATTATAAAGGTCTACTACTAGATTAGTAAAGTATAGATATACACCTTTATTATCAAGCTAGCGGTACTGTGCCGGGCTTATTATATTACGAAGGTTTGTCTTCGTTTAAGAATCTAATGTCTACTAACGCTCGCGAGTGACTTTATAGTTATATAAGCCTTTTAGTACGGTACGGAGAGCGACCTATAGTATATCGATACCCTATTAGCGTATGTTCTTATAAAGACCGACGGTCGTATTAAACTGAAGATAGGCGTTACGCCTAGAAAGCTCGGCCTTATTTAGTCCTAGCTAATTATAGTAAAGTAGCTTTTCGCTAACTAGCGTAAGCTAGTAGAAGTCCCTACTTAGAATAATAGATAACCTACTAAACTACTGTCTATAACTAGCGTTAGCTTGCTTTAGGCGTTAATTAACTATATATAGTAGCTTATAAAGTAGGCCACTACCCCTAGAATTAAGGGAGTTCTACCTTATTTAATTTAGATAGCTTAAAGTTCTCTTCACCCTATTTCTTTAGCTCTAAATGCCGCGGAGGTACCTAGCTACATTAGGCAACTCCTAGGTAATAGTAGCCTAGGCTACGGTACTACCGGCGCCTACGGCTCTATAGGCGAAGCTCCCCTAAGATAACTAGTAGCAACTTATAGAGGACGCAAAAAGTATAGAAACTAACGATTAGCTCCTATACCGGTCTCTATAGGTAATGATTACTTAGCTACGTACGGCGCTTATACTATCGTATTACCGAGGGTAATAAGAAATAAGGACGACGTCTTAGGCAATTAATAAGGCTACCCGGAATTAACACCTATATAGCTAGGCATCGGTCGCGGTATCGATACTAGGCCCCCGCCTAACGTACGATATAGTTACGATCCGTATTATAGTAAAGGAAGACTAGGCCGAAGTTACGAAGCTATCGAATAAGGAGCTCGCCTAACGAATTAATTGACTAGGGGTGGTCGTAGTAAACTAATAGTCTAACGGTACTCTATAGATCTATACTAGCTCTACTACTACTAGGAGGGACCTAGAGGCATAGCTATAGTAGGTATCTAAGGTTATAGCATTAGCGAAGGTCTTAACGAAGCAATTTACGATCCTAGTCTACGATATACCTAAGGAGTTCGACCTAACTAACTAAGGTCACCTACGTACTCTCTAAGAGGACAACCCGGTTACTCTTAACTCTCTAATCTAGAAGGCGACTTGGCTCTATAGGAAATAGCTAGAAGGTAAGAAGGCCTCGGCGCTAATAGTATAGCTATAAGACGCGAAAGCGGCGGATCTAGCGATAGAACAAGGCCTAATCTAGTAATATAGCCTTAAGATAGTAGAAAAGCACTCCTTATCCTTTCGTGTCCCCTAATACTTCAAATGCTAATAGGATAGACACCAAACCTATACGTATATAAACAAGTAGGCCTGCTCGAACTATATAGGAGACTATATGTCTAGGGACTATATATCGGCTACGAGACGGTACGCGAACTGTCCGGGGCACTACCTATCGTATAGCGCGGAATGCCTATAGCGGAAACTAGCGAAAAACAAGGTAATTATAAACAGAACCGTCGCCCTAAGATTCTACGGCGACTATAAGGCTAGTCTATACCGGAACTAGCTAGCGGCGGTCGGGTATAAGCGCCCTAGGGCCGAGAACGATATAAAGGATACGTAACCTAGGGCGTACGGAAGGCTACGTACTCTACTAGCTACGGCGAGGGAATCTAACTAGGCCCGACTCCCCTTTAGTATATAGCCGATAGGCGTAGACTAGGACGTATAAGGTAGTAGGATATAGGACATTATAGAGGAAATAATTATTAATATTAAATAGGTACGAGTTACGTAGTAGTAGAAGACGGCGGATTATACGAAAGACGAAGAAGGGCCTAATAGGATAGCGTGTATCTACATATAGTATCGCTAGTGTTAGTGTAGGTAGATGCTAGGTGTCCGGATGTTTGCTAGCCTATAGGCTAGTAGACCCTAATCACGTGATCTAGTTATATGACATACCCACACCTACATACTTGTCCTACGGCCTGTATGTTCTCAACACTCCTACTTAGGCCACATAGTCTCCTACAATCCCTTTACGCAAGCTAGAGCTGCCTTACAAAGTTTTGGAACTACTAGCTATTAAGGGGCTTTGTTAACCTATTAGTAGCTATGTCCTTTATATAGTAGTAGTCCACTACAATATTCTTCTACTACTAGAGATGTCTGACATAGTTATATATAACATCAATATGCTTTGACCTTTCATGCATATAGGCATCTTTAACAAGTGTTAAAGCGGCTTAGTTATTACCTATAAGCTTGACTAGCCTTAGCTCGTCAACAGTGCCCTTGCTTGCCCTTATACTCGGCTAGAAAGAGCTCTTTCCCACCAGTTCTAGGCACCCCATTTCCCTAAGGACAGTAGCAAGAAATTGTGACTACTTTGCGGCTACGTTTATAGCTATAAACTTAGCTTCTATTGTTAATATTGTAACAGACTTCTGCTTCCTACTTATCTAGGACATAGGTGATCTATAAAGGAACTATACGTATCCTAGAATTGAGACTCTATCCACTTTGTCTATAGCGTAGTTAGAGTCCGAGTATCCCTAGAGATTGCCCCCTCCCTTTCTATACATAAGACCTAGGTCTAGGTACGACCGTAGGTATCGGGAGAGCTTCTTTAAAGCTATTATATACTACTGCGAGGGACTAGCAACAAATGAGCTAATTCTTCTAAGGGGGAATGCTAAGTCTGGCCTTGTTATTGTCATTAGCCACATCTAGGTACTATTATAGCTCTGGTAATCCTGTTTGTTGCACCTCTTATCTATAGGTGCCGTAGGTACTAAATGCTCGTAGCTCTCTATAGGTGAGTAGGTTGGCGTAGCCTTCTCTCTAGCTATGTTCATCTTGGCTAAGTTAGCGTAGACATAGTGTTCTTGATCAAGCTTCAAAGTGCCTTAGGACCTGTCTCTTATAATCCTTATTCTAAGGATCTTCGTAGGTTCACTAAGATCTTTAATCTTAAACATTTTTCTAAGCTTAGCCTTAAACCACTGAACATCTGACAGCTTCGGAGCTATAATAGGTATGTCATCTATATAGGTAAGGACTATTGTCATGGTCTCCCCACAGAGAGTACAGAAGGTGGGGACAGAAGAGCCTCAGAGTGCTCAGAAGTCGTCAAGAAGTGACAGTCCAGCTTGGTGTGTGAGCGCCAAGAATCACATGCCCCGCAACATTCACTACGGGACCCAGCCCTCCAAATTCACCCCTCTACCAAACCTTGACAGATTCACTTCGGCTCGTGACTGTGTGACTCACGGCACTCCCGCGAGCACCCGCGACTGCGCTGGACCCTGGAAGAAGCACGTGGAAGACTCGGAACGTAGGGCAGGTTGGAATAAGGTTTTGAGCAAAGCTGCTGAGCGCGGCTTCGCACGGGTTAGCCCTGTTGATGCGGGGACACGCACTCGCGAGGGTCGCGTATAAATATCTGGCCTTCCCCAGGCCTCTCTTGCTTCCTTCGTCTTTTGTTTTGTGTAGCAATCATACCATACCCTTTTGCATCTGCACTTCGCACCTGCATTCTCGCTTTCACCCTTGCATCTCACAGGCCAGGCTCTCGCCCTGACATCACAAAAGACCAACAAACCGTCAACCACTCGAGTCATCCTCATGGGTGACCACGCCACCGATGGAGGTGTCAACCTCGACAACCAAGACACTCCATTCCACTTCAGTGAGTGGACTGACATCCCCTTCTCGAACGCCGCTGCCTTCGGTGCCTGGGCAAACGCCAACCCCGACACCGCCTACGCTCTCATCAACCGCACCGTCTCCTCTTTCCGCGAGACCGCCCAGCAGGTCGAGCAAGCAAACAACCAAGCAACATACCTTCAAGGTATTGTGAACACCTTCCAGAACCTCGCCCCGCACGCCGACGACAACCGCCGCCAGCACTTCTCCAAGAAGGTCAACGACCCAGACGAGTTCGACGGCAACAAGAGCAAGTTTGAGGCATTTGAGACACAGCTCACCATCAAGCTGTTGGCTAATGCCGACCACTTTCCGCAAGAGAAGGACAAAGTCACGTACGTCTTCTCCCTCCTTCGGGGAGACGCCGCGGCTCAGGTACAACACTACATCGACAACGCCACGCAGACTATCGGCTGCCCGGACGTCCTCACCTTGATGCAGGACCTCCGTGCTGCCTTTGGTGATCCAGACCGTAGAGCCACCGCCCAGAACGCCATCCACAACCTCCTTCAGAAGAACAAGAGCTTCGCCGAGTACCTCGCGGCCTTCAACCGCGACATCGGGTTCACCGGCTACAACGAAGAGACCAAGAAGAGCACTCTCCGCCGTGGTTTGTCAGCAGAGCTTCTTCGAGCCCTCGAGGACAAGGACGTCGGTGCTATGAGCTTCCGTGAGCTCGTCGAGACCTGCCAGCGCCTCGACTCCAACATGAAACACACCGCCTCTCTCCTCGCTTCCCGTTCTCAAGGTCGTCAGCCTCGTGGTCCCGGAAGCCACTTCGCTGCTCCACTAGGCGCCGCCGCTCCTACGGCTCTCCCTCCCGTCTCTGTAGGTGACGCTATGGATCTCAGCGCTGGTGCCGCCGTCCCTCGAGTCCAGGGCCTCGTCAACGGTAAGCTCACTCCCGAAGAGAAGCTTCGCCGTCGCCAGGCCGGACTCTGCACCTACTGCGGCGGTCCAGGCCACATCGCAGCCAACTGTCCGCAGCTCGCTGCCCGTAACGCCCGCAACCCGGTTCGCGGCGCTGTCGGCGCTATCGAGCCTGCTCCTGCTGCTCCCGCTGAGCAGGAAAAAGCCTAGGTCTTCCTCATCGACGCGATGAAGACCAAGAACAACGTTTACCGAAAGTGAAGAGAGGAAAGAAGTTGAGGATCAATACAGCACAGCTAGACCTGTACGACGAGACGGGCAAGGACCACGCTTGCAAACCGTTCGTCACGAATGTAAATATCGGCTCAAAGAAACTCTCTTCTTCCAATCTCACTCTCATGGACACTGGCGCACTAGGCGAGTCTTTTATGGACTATAAACTCGCGACCTCTCTCAACCTCGAACCCCAGGAACTGAAGTACCCTCGCACCCTTGAACTCTTTGACGGCACGGAGACTACCACTGGTAAGATTACTCATGTTGTACACACGTCAATCACCCTCGGAGGCAAGCGTATGTCGATCACCAGCTTCCTTACGTCCCTACCGCATCAGAAGTTTATCCTCGGCCTCCCCTGGTTCAGACGACACCGACCTATCATCGACTGGACTTCCCTTACTGTCAGCTTCCCTCCAGAAGTTCCTCCGGCACCTCCGCCTTATCCGCCGCCTCAGCGCGGTCCTGAGTATACCAAGATCTTCCAGGTGAACGCCGCTGCCTTCACCACTGCTGCTAAGCAGCCCAAAGCTCAAGTCTTCGCCGCCTCTCTCCGCGATATCGACATCGCCCTCGAGAAGCTCGACAAGAAGCGTACACCTACCGACCCTGCTACGAAGGTCCCTCCTTGGGCACACCACATCCTCCACGTATTCGATGCTAAAGCCGCAGACGAGCTACCTCCTCATCGCCCTCACGACCACAAGATTGAGCTAGAAGAAGGTGCAGAGACACCGTTCGGACCGTTATATTCCATGTCCCGAGAAGAGCTTATCGTCCTCAAGAGATACCTCGAAGAGAACCTAAAGAAGGGGTTCATTCGAGCGAGCCGTTCCAGCGCTGGCAGTCCCGTCATGTTCGTCAAGAAGCCCGGCGGTGGTCTACGCTTCTGCGTAGACTACCGAGGCTTGAACGCTGTTACAAAGAAGAACCGCTACCCAATACCGTTGATTCAGGAGACGCTCGAGCGCCTCTCTAAGGCCAAGTACTTCACCAAGCTCGATGTCATCGCTGCGTTCAACAAGTTACGAATGGCAGAAGGACACGAGTATCTCACAGCCTTCCGTACTCGCTACGGGCTGTTCGAGTCGCTCGTTATGCCCTTCGGCGTTTGTAACGGGCCTAGTACCTTCCAGAACTTCATTAACGACATCCTTCAGGAGTTCCTCGATCAGTTCTGCACTGCCTACATCGACGACATCCTAGTCTACAGCGAGACCAAGGAGGAGCACCGCGAGCACGTCTGTAAGGTCCTTCAGAAGCTCGCAGACGCCGGCTTGCAGCTCGACATCGACAAGTGCGAGTTTGAGAAGACCGAAGTCAAGTTCCTTGGTTTGATCTTTACCGCAGACGGCATCAAGATGGACCAAGAGAAGATCGACGCTATCGTCGAATGGGATGCTCCTACGAACGTCAAAGAGGTCCAGGGTTTCCTAGGCTTTGCCAACTTCTACCGCCGCTTCATCCACGCATTTTCGGGCGTGGTACGCCCTTTGACGAAGCTCACGCGCAAGGGTGAGAAGTTCGCCTGGACCGACGAATGCCAGGAGGCTTTTGACTTGCTCAAAGCGAAGTTTGTTGAGAACCCGCTTCTACGGCACTTCGATTTCGAACTGGAGACCCGTGTAGAGACCGACGCATCCGACGGCGTGGTGGGCGGTGTCCTGCTACAACGCCGCTCGCCTGAATCCCCCTGGTTACCTGTCGCCTTCCTCTCCAAGAAGATGACCGCCACGGAGTGTAACTACGAGATCTACGACAAGGAGCTTCTCGCCATCGTCAAAGCTTTCGAAGAGTGGCGCCCCGAGCTCGAAGGCTCTGCTATGCCCGTCCAAGTAAGCTCCGACCATAAGAACCTCGTCTACTTTATGAAGAGCAAGCTGCTCAATCGTCGCCAGGCCCGCTGGAGCGAGTTCCTCTCCCGGTTCAACTTCGTGATCTCGTACACGCCCGGCAAGGCCAACTCGATGGCCGACGCCCTTACCCGCCGCCCTGGTGACTCTCCAGTTGATCGAAGAGGGGGCCGGCAAATCGCAGGGCAACAAGTCATCAAAGAGCACAACCTCTCTTCCGAGCTTCGAGAGTACCTATCGAACGGCCAGCCTACGCTCGCCGCTTCCTTTGCTACTCTCGTGCTCGCTCCTGCCTACCTTGACGAGAGTGACGATGAATCCGAGCCTGAAGAATACGCCTCGGACGCTGAGGACTTGAACGACGATGAAGAGGGCTCAGTAACGACCGACGGCTCATCCGAATCAGACTTTGAGGGGTTTGATAATGAGGAGCAGCCCGAAGGCATCATGGCACGAGTACGAACAGCGTACGATGCCGACATAGACGCCCAAGAGTTAGTTCAGGCCCTTGAATCTGGCGCGAGGACATTCCCGGGCTTCTCGCTGTCCGAGTGCGAGCTCCAGGGAGGTGTCGTCTACTTCCGTAAGAAGCTTTACGTACCGCAGCCCGAAGGCTCTAATATCCGAGCTGAGATTCTTCAAATCATCCACGACTCCGCCTCTGGGGGTCACCCAGGCGTAGCCAAGACCCACAAGCTCCTCGCTAGGTATTACTGGTGGCCGCATTCCTGGAAGGACGTCCGCCGCTACGTGCTGAACTGCGCTGCTTGCCGAAGAGCCAAAGCTAACCGCCACCGTCCCCACGGTCTCTTGCACCCTCTCCCGGCTCCTGATCGTCCGTGGAAGCACATCACTATGGACTTTATCACCGATCTTCCTCACGGCAAGACCTTCAGCGGCGTGAAAGCAAAGGCCCTTCTAGTGATCGTGGACCGTCACTCCAAGGACCGGTACATGATCCCGTGCTGGAGCATGACCGCAAAGGAGACTGCTCGCTTGTTCTACGAATTCGTCTGGCGCTTTCAAGGCCTCCCGGATAGCATCACCTCTGACAGAGGCACCCAGTTCATCTCGCACTTCTGGAAGCGTCTGTGTGCTATCCTAGGCATCAAGCATAACCTCTCGACCAGTTTTCAGCCACAGACCGACGGCCAGACCGAAATTACGAACGCTATCCTCGAGCAGGTCCTTCGTTGCTTCGTCGACTACCACCAGAAGGATTGGCCTCAGCATATCCCTGCGGTGGAGTTCGCTACTCGTAACTGGGACTCGGAGACTACTGGCTACTCTCCCTTCTATACTACGAGAGGTTACCACCCTCGTACAGGCATGGAACCAGAAGAACCTCTCCCGCCTACCGAAGACGCAAACGAGCAAGCAGCAGACGAGTTCGCTACTATGCTCTCACAGATCCATGAAGAAGTTCACGACGAGATGGTGTACGCACAAGCAATCTACGAGGATCAAGCCAATCGTCGTCGCCAGCCAGCTCCCGACTACCAAGTAGGCGATATGGTCTACCTCAACTCCAAGAACATCAAGACAGACCGCCCCTCCAAGAAGCTGAACTGGAAGAACCTAGGTCCTTTTGAGATCACCGAGCGTATCAGTTCACACGCCTACCGTCTAGCTCTTCCTGCGAACATAAAGATCCACGACGTCTTCCATCCCGTACGCCTTCGGCCGTCGGCTGAGGACCCATTCCCGAACCAAAACCAAGACATGCCAGGTCCTCCCGATGAAGTAGAAGTCGACGAGCCTGTTAACCTACCTTCTGACGACTATGCCGTCCGCAAGATCCGGGGAATCCGCGTAGAGCCCAACGACGTTGAAGGACTACCGCCGATCAAGTATGAAGTCGAATGGCAAGGTTGCCCTGAGTGGGATACCTCATGGGAACCTATCCAACATATCATCTTCAATCGTCAAGCAATCGAAGAATACCACGCCCGCGCAGACGGCCCAGAAGTCAACATCGGCAGGCTCTTCGAATCTGAGCTCTTCGACGGGGCTTGCCAATGGTGTATCGACCATGACATCAGGCCTAGGCCTGGTACTGAAGCTGAACATCCTCGATATGTGGAACTACTACGGCTTCGTAGGAACTCAGCTTTGTTCGGGGGGGCTACTGTCATGGTCTCCCCACAGAGAGTACAGAAGGTGGGGACAGAAGAGCCTCAGAGTGCTCAGAAGTCGTCAAGAAGTGACAGTCCAGCTTGGTGTGTGAGCGCCAAGAATCACATGCCCCGCAACATTCACTACGGGACCCAGCCCTCCAAATTCACCCCTCTACCAAACCTTGACAGATTCACTTCGGCTCGTGACTGTGTGACTCACGGCACTCCCGCGAGCACCCGCGACTGCGCTGGACCCTGGAAGAAGCACGTGGAAGACTCGGAACGTAGGGCAGGTTGGAATAAGGTTTTGAGCAAAGCTGCTGAGCGCGGCTTCGCACGGGTTAGCCCTGTTGATGCGGGGACACGCACTCGCGAGGGTCGCGTATAAATATCTGGCCTTCCCCAGGCCTCTCTTGCTTCCTTCGTCTTTTGTTTTGTGTAGCAATCATACCATACCCTTTTGCATCTGCACTTCGCACCTGCATTCTCGCTTTCACCCTTGCATCTCACAGGCCAGGCTCTCGCCCTGACAACTATAAGGTCTCTATCCGTATAGATAAGTAGGCATAGATCTACCTAGGACTAGGTAAATCTAATCTTCTCTAGCTTCGTAACATAGAGCTTGTTCTAGTCTCTAGCTGCTTGCTTAAGCCTATAAAGGCTTCGTAGGACCTTGAACACTATATTTAGAGGTGCTTCAACTCCTAGGGGTGGGATTATATAGATGTCTTTAAGAAGGCTGCTTTAGGTAAAAGCATTATTCACATCTACTAGGTGTATCTCGAGATCTCTCTTACACACTACTGCTATGAATACTCGGAGAGTATTATATCTAACAGTAGGTACAAAGGTCTCTTCGAAGTCAACCCTATATTTCTATAAAAACCCTCTTATAACTAGTCTTGCCTTGAACTTCTTAATAGCTCTACTAATCATTCTTTTCACATTAAAGACCCACCTAGAAGTAATTAGATTCGCACCCTTTAGCGGTATAACTGCTTCCTAGGTATTGTTACTTACTAAGGCAATAAGTTCGTTCTCGATTGCCTCTCTCTATATATGTCCCTATTCGGGGTCTCCTACGGCTACCTTATAGGACTTTAGGATTAGCACTTCCTACTAATAGGCTATAGCCTACCTAATAGTAGCAAATGTATATTCTTCCACGTCGTTCAGAATCTCCTCTACCTAGCTTATTATAGGGTCTAGATAGAACATCTAGGCGATAAGAGCCTTATAGTGTTTAGCCTTATACTCTTTAGAGTTATTATCTCCGTCCCCCCTTAACCTCTTGTTGCCTATAACCTGAGGTGGCGCTAGGTGTTCGGATAGGTCGAACTGAACGACATCTTCTTTTTCTTTTATTAGAGTACCCTGATCTCCAAACTTCTAGTATTCCCTAATGTCCTTTAGGGGAGGGGGAAGTTACACAAATAGCGGTTGCTATAGTATTGATGACTTAGGTAGGTTCTGTATAGATCCACCGTTATTGGCCTTCGACAGTGTTAAAACCGCCTCAATATTTTCTCCTAGCCTTCGTAACGGTGTCTCTGATAATCCCCTATCGAAAAATTTCGCCCTAAAGGGCTTCCTCCTAATAGGATTGCGCTGTAGCGCTCGACTCGGCTAGTTAGTGAAGGTGATACCAAGATCTATATCTCCCCCCTTCTTATTCTTAAACTAGTCGACGTGACTATACGCTTTTATTGCTTTTATATCGGGATCCTAGAACAGCCATTGTTTTGTAGTGTTTTCTAAGTAGCCTATAAACACGGCTTCTTTTCCTCGGTTTATTAACTTGTCTCTCCTCAAGCCTTGAGGTTAGGCTCTTAGGTCTATATAGACTATAGCTTTGTATCCCTAGACGCGGAAATGGTCGACTGACGGTACTTGGCTAGTAAAGGCTTCTTCTAGTAAAAGAGCAATACTATTAATGATCGGACTATTAGGCAGTCTGTTTCTAATCACAGTCTATACTTACAAAGCTTCTGGCCAGAACTTAACTAGTATGCTAGAGTCTTTAAGTATAGCCCGGACTGTGTTCTTAGAGGCTTAAATTGACCTTTCTACAGGTCCATTTTGAAGAGAGTTGTAGGCATCAGTTGTGTCTATCTAAGTGCCAAACTCCTTCTCCTACTCTTTTAGCAAGGCGAGAATTTCCTTTACACTATTACTACGGATCGTAGACAGAAAGCACCTTAACTACCGTTCTACCTAGACCTTTTAATCCCGTAGGGCTGTAGGAGCATCGCTCCTAGCCTTCAAAGGGATTACCCACTTCTTCCTAGAGAAGTTGTCTACAATCTTAAGCTAATATTTGTATCCTAGCCTAGAGACTACGCCCTAAAAAGGCCTATAGATGTCAATAGAGATGAGGGCCAGCCTCTCCCCTTTCCTCTCTATAGCAGGTCCTTTGAACTTCCTTATGTTTACAAGGGAGCAGACCTTACAATTCTGGTGTTTAGAAGGAACAGGAATAGGATCTTTCTTGTTAGTGACTCTATACAGGTTTCTTAGTAGTCCCTTGCCAAGGTGTGCACATCTTCTATACTATAGCTCCTACTGATCTTCGGACTTAGTATTAGCCATAGCGGTACCGTTACGTTCTTAAGAGAGTATACTAGTATGCTATAGCTTAAGAATTTCCGAGATCGAGTAGATAAACGGTACTCCTCCTCGAAGTTTAGTCTAGACAACGGGTTTACTAGACAAGGATTTTAGGGTGAAACTAGGTGGTTAGACAGCAAACTGTTAGCTAAACTGATTCTACGAAACAAGACTAACTCTAAGGCTAGGAACAAACAGGACATTTTCTAAGACAATTTGCTTTCTAGAAGGACCACCTATTACTACACTTCCTATATATGTAGCTTGTAGATAGCCACCCCTAACCTTGATCCACTTCCTCTTTTGAAGAGGCTTTAGTGTCCTAAATAGTGAATCTTAGTCAGTCATATATAATGATGTATAAGAGTCAAGCAACTACTCGGACGAGGGGTACTTACCTTTGGCTTCTATAGTAGAATGGGCAACCTCATCAACATCATCATCTTCTAATAGTATCTTAGAGTCTGATGCGTCTTCCTAGGTCGCATAGGCCCTTATAGGCTTACTAGAGGAGGCCTTTGGCTTGCGGCTCTCCTTTATCTGCTTTATAAGGTCCGTTATCACCTTAAGGACATTATTGATTCTTACTTCTCCCTAAGGATTGCAAGAATGTCTTGTGGTAAGAGATTCACCTAGGCATCAATTGCATCGCGAATTGAGCCAAATGAGTCTAGTAGAGCTGCTAAGAGTTGCTAGATCTTTCTGTCCTTAGTCTTAATGTCTTAGAACTAAGGCGAGATTGAAACAGCCCTCCTTACAATTGAGCTAAGCTCCTACTAGGCGTTATCTATTGACTAGTCCTCTGTCATCACGAAATTGGTGTATTACTAAAGCAAACTTCTTCTAGTAGCGAGAAGTCTTCTCTTGTATTTGGCTTTAGCCCATTTCTATAACTCCTTCGTATACCGGATCTCGTATATCATCTCTTAGTTATCTATCGACAGACAGATATACATCTTATATAGGGCCGTTGCATTGTGCCGTCTATACGATGCCTTCCTTATCGCTTGATCTAAAGGAAGGGATGACTCCGATGATGTAGAGGGTGTCGCTAGGGTTATAGCGGGAATGTCCGTAATAATGTCCTCGAGGACCTAGTCAACCTACTTTAATACTAGGTATATTCTTATTAGCTTGAACTATGTTTCGTAGTTCTCTCTTGTTAGAAGAGGTGCTACTCTCTTTCTTATAAACCCAGTCTCGTTCTCCATTTTTGTAAGTTAAGGGACAGGTTGGCTACCCTTAGGTAATAGGATATATTCGGTCGTACGCGATCGGATCGAAATGGGATAAACCGAACGCGAGGTTAATATTAGTACTAAGACACTATAGCGTAACTCTCTTAGTAGAGGGGGTTTCTAAGACACTACGGCTCTCTTAGAATAAACAGTTAGTCGATACGAACGCGATGTCCGGAGAGCGACTCTTCTTAGTAAGCTCGCCTACTTGTCTAAGGTATTAGTATAGGCTCCCTAACTCGGAGTCTAACAGTGCCTTACTAGGCTCTTTCACGTCTTATATACACCTACAGCACGGCTATAGCTTCCTATACAAGGCGGGTGCGGCCTCTAGTCTACCTTCCTTTTGTTCTAAAGAGGAATAACTCTAATACGACTTTGTCGAGGGTGAAATACCGAGTTACTAACTCGGGCTTATAACCTATTAAATAGGTACGAGTTACGTAGTAGTAGAAGACGGCGGATTATACGAAAGACGAAGAAGGACCTAATAGGATAGCGTGTATCTATATACAGTATCGCTAGTATTGTTATAGGTAGATACTAGGTGTCCGGATGTTTGCTAGCCTATAGGCTAGTAGACCCTAATCACGTGATCTAGTCATATAACACACCTACACCTATATACTTGTCCTACGGCCTGTATGTTCTCAATAGTTAATAACGATAACTAGCCTCGACACGCTTAGTATTATCTAGTATAACGTCAACTATAGTAAGGATATAGTCTAGAACCATTTCCTATATAACGCGGACCCGTATATCTACTACGTCCTAGTAATCTAGGAGCTATAGATTAACCCGTACTATAAGAGACTAACGACCTATAAGTTACTAGGCTATACGACATACCTACGAGGCGACGGCAGACCCCGTACGTGCTTCTATATTAGTAAGGACATACTAGAATCCGACTAGGAGGTAGTATACTACGTAGACGAAGAAGGCGGGGGCGATATTACCTCCCTCTATATAGGTAGTACCTAGATATACAACCTATATATATAACCGGTAGCCTCGAGGTCTAGCCGCGACCTTAGGGTCTATAGACACCTAGACAGTACGCTTAAGAGACAAGGGTACTATATCGTAGTAGGAGACTTTAATATATACTACCCGTCCTAGGAAAGCCTTATATAGCCGTACCCTATAGCCGACGAAGTACTCGACTTAATAGCGAGCAACGTAATTGCCCTTAATACCCTAAAGGACCTAGGCACCTAGAAGAGAGGGGGACTCTAAGGTACGATCGACCTCTCCTAGATCTTAGATAGCTACTACTATACGGTAACCTACTATAGGATCGAACATAAACTCGAGGCGTCGTTAGACTATATACTAGTTAGGACCTCTATTACGATATAGATATAACGTATACTAGCGAGAACCCCTAAGCTAAACTAGGGAAAGGCCTACTAGGCTAACATCTAGGCGTACCTCGATAACTCCGAGAGGCTAGTCTAGATCGCGTAGTAGCAATATAATAGTAAAGACGAGATAGACGAGGTAGTCTAAGGGTTAATAGACGAGATAAGAAAAGCGACCTTATTTTACGTTCCGCTTACCTAACTAACGATATAGACTAAACTATACTAGACGCCGAAGTGTACTACGGTAGTAAGAGAAGCAAGGAGAACCCGCCGGGTGTAGACGAGTAGCTATAGCGAGGAGGCCTAGAACGTATATAGGGAGGTATACTAATAGAAGAAAGCTATAATACGGAGGGAGAAAGTAGTCGGCTAGAGGGCTATAGTAGAAGAAATCGCTAGTAAGCTAGCGAGGATATAGAAGCTAGCAAAATGGGCCCGATAGGACCCTATATAGGGCCCCTCCTTCTCTATCCTAGCGCTATAATCGCCTAGTAGCCCGGTTAGCGACCCCGAGGCTAAGGCGCGTCTACTAGCTAGCAAGTTCTTCCCGCCCCTAGTCGAGGCTAATCTAAGCGACATAAACAGCTCTACCCCCCTAGCCCCTAGTATCGCGGTCCGATAGGAGGTGTCCGAGGGAGAAGTTACCGCTATACTTAGCAAGTTACCGGCGAAGAAAGCCCCGGGGCCGGATAGGATCCTAAACGAGCTACTAAAGAAGTGTAGAGATCAACTAGCCCTAGTAGTTATAGCGATCTTTAACGCCTACCTATAGACCGGATACTACCCGATAGTATTTAAATAATCGACGATAGTAGTCCTACGTAAGCCGTAAAAGGAAGACTATACGTAGGTAAAGTCGTACCGCCTAATTGCGCTCCTTAATACTCTTAGGAGGGCGCTTAAGAAGCTAGTTATAACGAGACTCTCCGAGGCGGTAGAGGAATACTCCCTACTCCCGGACACCTAGATAGGTACGCGCCTATAGCGATCGACGCTATCCGCGATAGAACTTATTACCTCTTAGGTAAAGGCTATCTAGTATAAGAATAGGGACAAGGTAGTATCCTTACTTAGTCTAGATATATTGGGAGCCTTCGACTACGTATTATACCCGCGGCTACTCTATATCCTAAGGTCGAAAGGACTCCCTAAGTAGCTTATTAACTTCGTACGGTCCTACCTCTAAAACCGTAGTACGTCGATCCTAGTCGCTTAGTATAAAAGCCTATTTTAAGTAGTCTATACTAGAATCTCGTAAGGCTTAACGCTAGTACCTATCCTATTCCTCTTCTTTATAGCGACGCTACTCCTATCCCTAGAATCCTAGAACACCGCTACGAGCGGCTTCATAGACGATACGAATATCCTAGCGTAGTCTTCCTCGACTAAGGAGAACTATAGGCTACTAGAAGAGAAGTATAAGATCTACGAGGACTAGGCTAGGAGGTATAGGGCTCGGTTTATACTAGAAAAGTACAATCTAATACACTTTACGCGCCGGCTACGATTCTATAATATTTAAGCTTCTATCTAGATATAGGGGTATATGACTAACCCGGTAAATTAGCTTAGGATCCTCGGACTATAGGTAGACCCGGCGCTACGGTAGAGGAAGTACGTATAGGCAATATTACGGAAAGCTAAACAGAATATAGTATTATACTAGAGGCTTACTACGTCTATATAGGGGGCGGACTTTCGGTAGTTACGACTTCTATATACGGCTATTATACGGCTAGTCCTTACCTATAGTAGCTAAGTATAGTCCTTAGGTAAGAGGGCCTACCTACTAAAGGGACTCGTCGCGCCGTTAGCGAAGATCTAAAACTAATACCTAAGGAAGGTCACCGGGGTATATAAGTCGATACTAATAAGGATACTTAAGTACGAGACCGCTATACCGCTAATCGACCTATATATCTAGGGACTACGGACCTCCTACTTAGGCAAGTCGGTATAGTACCTAGTATAGTAGGTCATCGCTAGTAAAGTCGTAAGGGCCCGCGAATTAGTACTAGCGTATAAGGGCATTCGACCCGGAAACGAGCCGAACTACCGGGTAAGGGACGAATAGCTAGTAATATAATAGGAAGGTAAGAAATCGTTTATAGAGCAACTAGAGAAAGAGAGGCAGAACAACTAGGGTATAGGGCATAGTAGACGCCCTTAGCTAGCGGGACAACCTAAGGAATAGTTAGCTACGAAATCCGCGGTTAAGTACCCCCCGAAGCTTATCTACTACCGCCTTACGAGGGTATAGAGTAGTATAGTAACCTAACTACGAAGCAAACATATTAGCCTCTAGGGGTACCTATTATAGAGGAAGGTTCTAGAATATACGAATACTAGCTACCTCTACGGCTATTACTCCTAGAACGTACGGTACGTACTTCTCGTCTATCCGAGGTAGTCGCTAGGAAGGGGGGAGTAGATAGTAAAGGCGAGGAACCGGACGATTAGGGCACTTCTTAATAACGTTAAGGACCTACGGCGTATTACGAACTAGATACTAGAGAAGGGCTAGCTAGAACAGTACCGCCTAGTAGGAGTAGTATAGGAAGAGAGGACACGGCGTAGCGCGACGAGACCGGCTAGGAGTAGGGGCTAACGGGGTAGTAATATAGACTACGTACGTTTAGAGGGAAAGCTAATCTAGATAAGGAGAAGTCGGGGGCGGGAAGGGTTTTTACCTATTCGGGTTTCCCTTTGTACATAACAATAGATATATACCTATATAGGCCGAATAGGGTCCTAGAACAGGGGAATAACAAATCTATCTATCTATCTATATAGTAGCTTCAAGCTGACTATAGACTTCTTATTAATAACAATTAGCTTAATATAGCGAAGCTTATTAGCTAGAGCCGTAGGGTTAGTAAGAGGGCCAAATGCTCCCTAAATAGGTAAGCTAAAGAATGAGTATAGGGTATAGCTATCGATATTAAAGGATATATAACCGGTGTTAGGTTTAGTATAACCTAATAATATTATAAGATTAGAAGACTAAGCTTAATCGGGGTTTGTCTCGTAGCCGATAGAAGGTAAGGGAGAGTAATAAAGTAGTAGCTGTCTTGTCTTATAAAGGCTAAGTAGTAGTAAGATAGAGGTTAGGTTATAGTATATTCTAAATAGTAATATTAAATAGTAAGTTAAACGCCTCGAAGCTATAAGGGATTCTTAGCGTTCCTAAATATAAAGGAGATATTACTAGTCTTAGCCTTGATTACTAAGTTACTATTAAGCGAGTGATCTCGAATTACTAAGTTACTAGTAAGCGAGTGATCTCGTATAGTATACGTAATTCCTTCGGCTAATAGCTATATATACCTTCGAGGCTTAGCCCGAACCGTAACACTATCTCCCTTCTAGCTTAGCTTCGTCCCGAAGCTTATATAAGATAATATATTATCTCCTCTAGTAGGTAGTTAACGATGTCTTCTTCTTCTTCTAAGAACCGTCTTCGGCTTACTAGAGAAATTTACGAGTACGGCCGTACGGTAGATCTCGCGTACGACTATTATTTTGTTAACGGCTTCTCCTATATTACTATAGAGGGTAACTTCTATCTTCGGTGTTCGGAGTACGTTCGTCGCGGGCGTAAATATATAAACCTATCCTAGGAGTCTCTTAATAGGACTCGGAAGGAATATTAGAAAAAGGTCGAAAAGGACGAGGAAGAGATTACGGAGGTTTTAGCGCGGTTAATACGGGACAAGGCGATACTTTACTAAGTAGAGGAGCGCGCGCGTAAGAAGGCGTAATACTTAGAGGCCGAAATAGAGGCCTCTAGAGAGATTAAGGACGTCGATTATCCTACCGCTAATACGACCGTTAGTCTCTCTCCTACTATATAGTCCTTGATCGATTTTGTTAATAACGCGATCGATTTTTCTATTGCCTCTAGCTCCGGCGAGTAACCTTATAGTTAGTATCCTTTCTCTCGAACTCCTAAATCTTCTACTAATAGTTCCGTAGATTCTCCTTTAGTTCCTAGATAATTTCCGAGTCGTCGTATTCTTTCTATTTAACGAGGTATCGCTAACCCTTCCTGTCTAGGATTTTCTCGACTTCGAATTCGTTTTCTACTTCCGGCTCGAAATAGAAGCTTTCTTAGTAAGGTGTTTTAGCGTCTACGGGTTCTAACCTAGAGATATAGAAGACTAGGTAGATTTTTGCGTCGGGTAGTAGTTATAGGCGGTAGTTAACTAGTCCTACGACTTTGTCGATAAAAAATAGTCCGACTTTAATATGATCTAGCTTCTTAGTCTTTCTTCTTATTCTTAGGTTTTTTATAAGAGGATAGACCTTATCCCCCTCTTTTAGTAGAGGCGCTATTTTTCTCTCGTCTGACCGTAATTAAGACAGTTTTTGTTATATATCTTCGATCGCTTTACGTACTTCTTTATATACTTCCTTAAGAGTTTCCGTCGTTACGATTACTCTTTTATATTAAATAGGTACGGATTACGTAGCCGTAGAAGATAGGAATTACAGATTATATAAATGAAGAAGGACCTAATAGGATAGCGTATATCTATATATAGTATCGCTAGTTAATAGTATATAGATAGATAGATAGATATTTCATTAAGCTGTTATAGTGCCCTTTGGCCTATACAGCTATGCTATCTTGTTTTCGTATATATAGAGGGGAAACCGTGTTAGTGAAAACCCCTCCTCCTTCCCGCCTGTCTTTTCCTCCTCGTTGTCGTCTTAAATTTCCCTTGTTAGGGGTACGCTAGTGTCATAGGCCTGCCCTGATGACTACCCTATCTACAACCCCCCTCGCTTCCGCCTCTTGTCTATCCACTCCTCCGTCTCGCTCGCGAGGCTAAACTGCTAGAGGTATCCCTACTATAGTATCCACCGAGAGATTCGGCGAATGTTGCCTTTGTCCCTAATAATTGACTTATAGTCTCTCCTTCCCGCTTGGTGCCTCCAATTTCCCCTACCTCTCGCCTACTACGGGCATCGTAGTAGCATATGTTCTAGGTTTTGCGATAGGTAGCCATACTAGTAGGCTGGGCTATAGATGTCTAGTACGCGTCTTCTAAACAGGTAGGCCCTTAACCTAATGTGTTTGGACCTGATTTGGATCGCTATGCTTGCCTCGGCCCTTGTTAGGTCCCTATATAGCTAGTAATTATGTCTCTAGAAGGCTCGGAGCGCTATCGGGCCTATTGTCTTAGGGGGCTTCTTTTTCTAGTCCTGCTCCTATAGGTAGCTCGCTATCTATTCCGCTAGGCTTTAGGTCTTAGCCTTGCTCCCGCCGGCCTAGCGAGTCCTACGCTCCTCCTCTTTTCGTGCTAGCCATTCGGTGCTTATCTATATAGCCGTAAAGGTAGTAAGGTCATCCTCTTTTTGGCTTGTCCTATGTCCGGCCCCTCTCCGGTAGTGGCTTTCTATCTTATTCTTTACCTCCTAGATCGTAGTTTGTACTAGGTAACCTGTCGTCCTTGCCGCGTATTGAATTCTTATTCCCCGGATATACTAGCCGATTAGTAGTGTTCCTGTCTCCATTTCTACCGTGCTCGTTAACGTTATCTTATATACGCCTAGTACCCTACGTAGGTTGCCTACCTATGTCCTATTTAGGGGTTGCTCTATCCGTTTCGGGATCGGCTTGCCTACGCCTCCTGTTCCCTAAATCTATGCCCCGTATAGCATAGCTAGTCTAACGATCGCCTTATATATTACTCTTGCCTTGTCGAATGTTGCTCCCTATATAGATGCCGTAAGTCTCTTTATCGAGGCTTCGTTAACTTGTACTCGACTCTAGGCTTTCTTAACCTATACATTCTAGCTTAGCTTCGGGTCGAGCTAGATCCTAAGTACTCGTAGCTCCGCTAATAGCTTTGTCTCGTAGCCTTGGATTCTTACCGCCGCCTTTATATTATAGTATGTTCTCGCTTTACTAAAGTGTATAAGTTGGTACTTTTTAGGGGCGAACTAGGCACTATACTTCTTTGCCCACTCCTCGCATTTCTTGTGCCTATCTTCGAGGAGGCGACAGTTCTCTTCTGTCGAGTCTGACTAGGCTAGGATGTTTATGTCGTCTACGAACCCCGATGCTAAGGTTTGCGGAGAGGTGAGTAGGGGGATTAGATTAGACATAAATATTAGAAACAGGATAGGGGAGAGAGTAGATCCCTAAGGTATTCTAGTCTCTACCTTTACCGGGTCGGACGTATACCTTCCTAGGACTAGGTATGTCGTCCGTTCCTAGAGAAAGGAGTAGACGAACGTCGTTACCTATAGGGGGATGCCTTTCTGCTATAGGATATATATTAGCCTTTAGTATAAGACGTTATCGAAGGCTCCTACGATGTCGAGGGATAGTAAGGACGCCGCTCGGTTCCTACCGTAGTACTAGAGGGTCTGAATTTACTCCGTAATTAGCTCTATTACTATTAGTATCGATCGCTAGCTTCTTCCCCCTATCTATATTACTAGGAGTACGTAGTTGTCCTCGGCTAGCTACGTAAGTCTCTAGGCTACTATCTTTTCTAGGACATTCCCTATCGTGTTTAGAAGTACGATTGGTCTGTACGACTTAGGCTAAGTATAGTCCTCTTTCTATAGCTTACGTAGCACTACTGTCATAGACTCTCTATACGGCTTCGGGTAATACCCTAGCCGTAGGCACGCGGTAAACAGGTTTACTAGGCTCGGCGCGATCTCTTCTCTATACTCTTTTAGCAGTATGTTTAGTATCCTATCTAGGCCTAGGGCTTTCCGTCCTTTTAGCTTACTTATGACTCCTATTACTATGTTAGAGCTAACCGCCTAATCTATGTCTAGGGGTTCCGGGTATATACTCGGGTCGATATCCGTAAGGTCTACCTCTACTTACGTCGAAAAGAAATGGTCGGCTAATGCTTTTGCCTTGCCCCGGGGCGTAGCCTAGGCAATCCCTTCGCGGTCTACGATTAGGGGGAAGTGAGGGGTTTGCTGCTCTTTAGGTAGTCGTGCCTATTTAGCAAGTCTCTATATCTGTTCCGGGTTTTCTATAACGAGCCCGATCGTCGCTCTCTAGTCCTATAGCTTATCGCGTCTTATCTGTGCCTTCTTCTCTTATGTCGCGCGATAGTATTGCTCCTACGTCTCTTAGGTATGCTCCTTCGTCTACTGTCGCCTTGCCCTTCTAGCCTCCCTTACCTTCGTAGAGTAGTTAGGGGTCTAGAAGGCCTTCTACTACGTTAAGGGCCGGAGTAACGGCGTATATTGTTCCGCTACTTACTATATAACCGAGGTAATCTGTTCCGCTACTTGATCTAGCTAAGCTATCGTCTCGAGTTCTCTATACTATAGTAGGTTCGCTATTAGGAAGCCTCTTATATCGTCCTAGCGTGCCTTCTTCTAGTTACGGCGTAGTTCGCTTACTAGCTCCTCTATCGCCTTTACCCCTAGCGTCGTTTAGATAGGGATATAGTCTAAGGAGGCTTCTAGCGCGTAGTTCGGTCGGCATTAGACTAGTCTCTCTTCAAGTTCTCGTAATAGAAAGTATAGGTCGATCGTACTTATACTTAAACGGGCCTTCTACGTCTCTGTTCCCTTTGGCGTTACTAAGGCCATTCCGTAGCGTGCGGTTATATCTAGTAGCTTTTCCCCTAGAAACGCGTACGGGGGAGTGAATTCGAGTCCCTACCGTAGGTAGTAGAGGTTAAAGTCGCCGAGGAGTACTTGCTTTATATCTTAGCTTAGGGTCCGCTCTAGGTAGGCGAGGGTTCCTAGTTCCCTACTCGTCCGACCCCGCGGTAGCGGGTTATAAACGTTATAGATCTAGATAGGGCCTTGTGTCGTGTCGATCTAGATTGATATTATGTCTCCTAGGTTGCCCTACTACGGTAGTATAACCTTCTACGACTCAAGGTCTATATTCTTACTTACGTATATATATGTCCTCGGGATAACGCCTCGTTAGCCCGCGATTACGGTATAGTATCTCCGGTCATTATAAGTAGCTAGGAGTCCTTCGTAGGGGTTGACCTATAGTTCCTATACCGCGATAACGTAGTGCCGTAGCGGGTCTAGCTTTTATAGAAAGTAGCGCTAGACCTTGTCCCTTCTTTTGTTTACGTTATACTATACGATAGTAATGTCGTCGTATAGTATTATTCGTTATCCGTAAGGTCCATTTCCGTGCTAACCTACTATGTCTCCTAAGCCTATATCTCGCTATCCGGCTAGCCCTAGGGCCGCTAGGGCGCCCTAAAGATTCGCATTTGGCCTAGTTCGTTAGCGGCCCGGTTAAGGTGTCGAGGCCTACCGGGAGGTAGATACGTTTACGGTTAGGTTCCCTTGTTCGTCTCTTCTACCCTCTTCCTTTTGCTCGGTTCGAAGCCCTTATATACGGTAGGTCCCTCCTACTACCGTTAGGGGTACCTAGCTAGTATAGAAATCCTTGCTTACCTCGCTCGTTCTTATACTACTATTCTAGTTAGGTATTGGCTTGAATACGCTAGGTGCCTTCTGCCGTAGTATATATACCTACTCTCCTTTTTTAGGCATTCCCTTCCCTAGTATAGGCCTGCGTAGTAAGGACACCTTAGGGTCTTCTCCCCGTATTTTAGGGCTATATAACCGTACTGTTAGCATTAGAAGCATTGTAGTACCCTATAGCTACTCTAATAGATCTCCGTTCCTATTCTCTCGTAGTTCTAGAATAGCCTATTGTCTAGTATCTAGTTAGCTTGTTCCGCTGTCTCTACCTAGATAATAAGCAATAAGTATGTCTTTTCTCGGTCTACTGTCTTGTATAGCTATGCCGCCTTCGTTAGTTATACTCCTAGGGAGGTGTTCTAGTTCTATACTTAGAGGTAGGGAAGGTCTTCGACCTTAAATGTCCTAGGGACCCCGTAGGCGATAACGGTATACTATTAGTAGGAGACTCGTGTCGACTTCGCGACTTTAGTAGTCCACTCCTTATAGGTCTCTAGCTTTCGTCTATTAGACTCTTATACGGTAAAGAGTCTCACTACGCCTAGTACCTCTACCCTCGCTCTAACTACCTCCTTTTAGCCGATTCTATCGACAATCTCCTTGCTTATTAGGGCTACGATTTCTTGTTTTTCCGCCGGATTAGTAATGTATAGGCGTACCGCCTTGCTTACCTTCGGAGGGGGTTGATTCTTACCTACTACTACTATTGCCTATATAGTTAGTCTCTAGGCTACTTTCTGTGTTACTTATTAGATTGTTTTCGGGATTTGGTGTAATAGCGCTTTTAGCGCTCCTAGTAGCTATGCTATAGTGTTCTTATATGTCCGGGCTAGGTGTTCGCTATCCCCTAGCAAGTCTTCCGCCTCCGTATATAGGGTCGTCCACGCTATGTTGTTTGTCGTTAGCCTCTGCTTTCTATATAGTAGGCCTTGGCTTATGTCCTAGGTTTTTCCTTAGTCTGTTCCCCGGTTTAACTCTTAGTATAGAGTGTTCGTAAGGCTATGGCTCTCGTTAGTTACTATCCTTCGCTACTATTCGGGGTCGCGCTTCCTAATTAGGCAGTTGTCCTCCGCAACTCCGCAACTCTAGGGTCTACCTTTAGGGGAACGGAACCTCAGTTTTAGGGTTCTTTATACTACGATTGCGCCGCCGCTAGCGTAGGCGGGTCGCTACTACTTAAGTGGATTGCTCGCCTTAATAAGGGCTGTCGAATAAATAGTCCTCGTCCGCTATAGGTACGCGGCAAAAAATCAGTTTTTAATAGGTAATATATAGGAGCCCTTAATAGTATATATATATACGGAAGTTAGGACACGTAATAGGGAAGGAGGAAGGACTAATATAGTATACGAAGGTATATAGTAGAATAGTATTTAGTACTAAAGGTATCTCTACTATCGGTATAGAGACTACCTCTCTTATATCTATATAGAGGGATATTACTCTAGTCCTAGTTCTGTTTTACTACGCCTTATCGGTTTTACCTATATCTTATCCTACGACGGTAGTTTCTCCGATAGTCTCGTACTAACTAGCTAAGCGACTTTAGGTCCTCTAAGTCGCTCCTACTATTCGTACGGTGTTATAGTAGTATTACCGTACTATTATCTCGACTAACTTAGCATATACTAAGTTAGTCTTAGTACCGTATAATATGCCTACTAACCTATATTCGTAATACTCCTACTTAGGTCGTAAGGTAAGGAACAATTATTCCTACTATACTAGCTATAGCTATGGTATAAAGGTCTAGAACTAGGGACCGGCTAGCGGTTTAGTCAAACTATCTACTACTATCTCCTTAGTATAGTAGTACTCTACTTTAATCTTCCTCTACTACTAGAGGTGCCTAATATAGTTATAGGTAACATTAATATACTTAGATCTTTCGTAGATATAGGCGTCCTTAACTAAGGTTAGAGCCGCCTAGTTATCCCCTATAAGACGTACTAGTCTTAGTTCGTCGACAGTGCTCTTATCGGCTAGGACTATTAGTTAGAAAGAGTAGTCTCCTACTAGCCCCGGGTGATTTATCTCTCGGAGGATAGCCGCTAGGAACTAGGATTATTTCGCGGCGGCGTTTATCGCTATAAACTCTACCTCTATAGTAGAGGTTGCTATAGACTTTTACTTCTTACTTATTTAGGATATAGGCGTACCGTACACTAGCTAGACATGTCCTAGAATTAAGACCCTATCTACTCGATCTATCGCGTAGTTAGAGTCTAAGTATCCGGTTAGGGCACCGCTACTACGTCTAAATATTAACCCTAGGTCGGGGAACGACCTTAGGTATCTCGAGACCTTCTTTAGTACTTTTATATACCGCTTAATTAGATCCGCAACATATGTACTAGTTCTCCCGAGTAGGAAGGCTAGGTCCGGTCTCGTTATAGTTATTAGCTATATCTAGGTCCTATTATCGCTCTAGTAGTTATCCTTACTATATCTCTCGTCGTTCGGGGCTATAGGACGGAGATTATCGTAACTATCTATTAGCGAGAGTATTAGGCTTGCCTTTTCTTTTGCTATGTCTATTTTAGTAAGGGCCTTACGGATATTATAGCCCTAGTCGAGTTTTAGGGTACCGTTACGCCTATCGCGGGTAATCTTTAGTCCTAGTAGTTTCTCCGGTTCCCCGAGATCCTTAATCTTAAAGTATTACGCGAACTACTTCTTAAACTATTAGATGTCGGCTAACCTTAGTACTATAATAGGTATATCGTCTATATAGATAAGTAGTATAATATCTCTCTTAGTATAGGTTAGGAGACATAGATCTACCTCGGACTAGTAGAATCCTATTTTGACTAACGTAGCGACATAGAGCTTATTCTAGTCTCTAGCTACCTACTGTAGGCCGTAGAGACTCCGGAGTACCTAAAGGACCGTATTCGGTAGGGTTTCGACTCCTAGTAGGGGTTTTATATAGATATCTTCGGCTAGGTAGCTTTAGGTAAACGTATTGTTAACGTCGACCTAGTATATCTCGAGATCCCGCTCGTAAACTACTACTATAAAGACCCTTAGGGTGTTATAGCGTACTATAGGTACGAATGTCTCTTCGAAGTTAACGCCGAACTTCTATAAAAACCCTCTTACGATAAGTCTTGCCTTGAACTTTTCGATTGCTCCGCTAATAAGTCTCTTTACGTCAAAGACCTACTTAGAGGTAACTATATTTGCCCCCCTTAGAGCGATAGCCGTTTCCTAGGTATTATTACCTAATAACGAGAGTAGCTCGGTATCGATAGCGTCCTTCTATAAGTAGCCCTATCTAGGATTCCCTACCGTAGCCTTATATATCTTCGGGATAGGTACTTCCTATTAGTAGGCGATACCGGGTCCGAATATAACAAAGGCGTATTCTTAGACTTCGTCGAATAGTTCCTCTACCGTAGCTATAAATATACGTTCGTCGGTATCGGTAAGTCTATTATTCACCTATAGTAGTTAGTAGAACAAAGCTATTATAGCTTTATAGTGCTTAGCCTTATAGTCCTAGTCCTAGCCGTAGTTATCGTCGGGATCCCTAGTCCTTTTCCTCCGGACGATTAGTTCCGGTAGCTACGGGGTTTTCTCGATCTTCTTATAGTTCGCGATATTATCTAGTCTACCGGAAAGTTAGATATAGAGCGGTCTTAAGACAGTTAGTCCTTTGTCCTTAGCCGTAGCGGGTTCGGTCTCTACGTAGAGAGCAGGGATTAGCTAGGTCGGTTCTTCTATAGAAGACTCGGCTACTTTAGTAGTAGAAAGTTAGGGTATTTTATATACTATCTCGCTTACGTTACTCTCGTCGGGCCTAGGTATTATACTACCCGAGGATCGTGAGATTACTATCGGGGCATCCGCTAGTCGCTAAACTAGTAGTAGTCGCGAGACCGCCGGTAGTCGACCGACTAGCCTTTATTTAGGTACCTTACTAGGTTAGTTCGTAAAGAAGACACCTAAATCTAGATCTCCCCCCTTCTCGTTTTCGAACTAATCTACTTAGCTATACTACCTAATAGCTCGTATATCTAGCTCCTAGAACAACTATTACTTAGTCGATTGACCGTATCTAACAAAAACAGCTTCCTTACCCTAGTTTATTAACTTATCCTATCGTAGCCCTTTTAGATATAATTTCGGTTCTACGTAAACTACTACCCTATAATCCTATACTCTTAGGTAGTCTACCGTCGGTACTTTGCTAGTAAATACTTGTTCCGGCGAAAGTTAGACACCGTTAAGTAACGGTCCGTTTAGTAGTAGGTTACGTATAACCGCCTATACCTCTAGCGCTTTAGGCTAGAATTCTACCGGCATCCCCGATTCCTCGAGTATTACGCGGATCGCGTTCTCTAATACCTAGATTGACCTTTCTACTACTCCGTTTTGTATAGAGTTATAAGTATCTATCGTATCGTATTAAACCCCCGATTCTTTCTCCTATTCTTTTAGAACTATTAGTAGCTTAGGTATATTATTACTCCGTACTACTCTTACGTAGCATTTCGATACTTTCTCTATAGTTAGCCGCTATTATCGTAGTGCTTACGGTACGTCGGATTTGTTCTTAAGCGGGATTACCTACTTCTTTCTTAAGTTATCTATAATCTCTAGCTAGTATTTAAAACCTAGCCTAGATATCGTATTTTCGAAGGGTCCGTAGATATCGATAGATATAAGCGTAAGTCTTTCGTTCTTTCGGTCTACGATAGCGCCTTTAAACTTCCGTATATTCGCGATAGAGTATACCTTATAGTTATACTCGTCCGGGATAGGAATCGGGTCCTTCTTATTACTTACCCTATAGACGTTCCGGAGTAATCCTTTACCTAGGTATACGAATCTTCTATACTAAAGCTCCTACTAATCCTCGGTAGTTACCGCGGCTAGAGCTTCCTTATTAGGAATGTTACCCGCGGGTAACATCTCCGGGGGCCTATTATCTACCTAGTTTAGGGAGTCGGATATCGAAGATACTACCGGTACCCCCCCTCGTAGTACTATTCGTACGATAGGCTCTCCGCTCTTATACTTAAGTATAAAGTTTAGAGGTTCGACATCGAATTACTTACTAAACTACCTCTATAAAACTAGATTAACTCCGAGATTAGGAACAAAATAGACTTTCTCTAGCGTAATTTATTTCCCCGTTATTCCTTTATAGAATGAATCTAGGTACCCCCTACCGACTTTAATTACTTTTCTTCTCGCTAGTTTCCTAAGCGATCTAAATAGAGACTTATCATTAGTTATGTATAAGGAGGTATAGGAGTCTAGTAACTATTTAGAGGCGGGAAACTTACCTTTTACTTCGGTAGTAGAATAGGCGACTTCGTCGTCGTATATTTCCTCGGTATTACTTTCTCGTAAGGTATAGGCTCGTACCGCCTTTATCTTTATCTTATTATCGGATTGGCTTCTCCTATCCTTCTAGTATTTCCTAGACTTCTTAAGGGCGTTTTAGGCTTTCTCTAGATCCTAGACTAGCTCTTTATAGGACTTCTTCTCCGGTCACTTCCTATCCTTCTTTTTAATAAACTCCTTTACGGAATCTAGTTCCGGGCACAATATAACTAGGTAGTTACTATCGTAGATAAAGTAGCCGCTCTTACCCCCTTGTCTCTAGAAGTATAGAGCGGTCTCGCCCTTACTCTCTTAAATCCGTAATTCGTAGGATTTAAGTAAGGTTATAGCGGATTCCTAGCCTAGGTTTAGCTAGGCTAGGATAGTGTCCCTAGTACTAGCTTGACGTCCGGGAGGCTACTTAGTAGGTACTTAAACCTCCGGACAGGGTCCTTATAGTAGGTCTCTTTACTATCTGTTTCGGTAATCTATATAGATAGGTTACCTAGATATATCTACCCTTATCTAATTGTCTAATTATCCGGTAGCTTAAACGACACTAGCTATTTTATAAGCGCTACTACGTATACCTTATAGACCTTACTATACTTCTTCTATAGAAGTTTCTAGATCTCTTTCGTATCTCGTATATCTAAGATTTCTTAGTTATCCTCCTCGGATAAATATACTAAGATAGTATATCTCGCTATACCGATCGCCTTCGAAGTGATCTTAGGCGTAATAGATTCTAGGAGGTTAGCCGACGAGTCGTCAATAACCTAGAATACCTCCCGGCTTTCGAGATAGTCTCGTAGTATAACGAACTAGCGCTTCTAGTTCTTATAAGTAAGGGTAGGGCCGACCTTCCGGGGGCCCTCGTAACTCGTTAAGTCTTCTATAGCGAAGGTAGCCTTAGATATATAGTAAGCTCTACTTGACTACGGTAGTTAGAATAAGCTTAGACTTCCCGAGTCTATTAGTAGCGTTCCGTATAGTAGACTCCCCGAGTCTATTAGTACGTTACCGTACGGATTCCGGGTATAGGGTATAATACCCTACGTCGTACTTCCTTAGTATATCGATGTCCTATTAAGCAAACCCGGGCTTATAACCTATTAAATAGGTATAGTATATATATACGGAAGTTAGGACACGTAATAGGGAAGGAGGAAGGACTAATATAGTATACGAAGGTATATAGTAGAATAGTGTTTAGTACTAAAGGTATCTCTACTATCGGTATAGAGACTACGTCTCTTATACCTATATAGAGGGATCTTACTCTAGTCCTAGTTCTATTTCACTACGCCTTATCGGTTTTACCTATATCTTATCCTACGACGGTAGTTCCTCCGATAGTCTCGTACTAACTAGCTAAGTAACTTTAGGTCCTCTAAGTCGCTCCTACTATTCGTACGGTGTCTCGGTAGTATTACCGTACTATTGTCTCGACTAACTTAGTATATACTAAGTTAGTCCTAGTACCGTACGACATACCTACTAACCTATATTCGTAATACGACTCGCTATATTACTTATAGCGGCGAAGCCTTAGTACTAGCCGAATACTATCTAGCGACTCTCTACTTACTTCCTACCTCCTAGTATCCTCTAGAGGTATTAATTGCGACGCCTTATTAAAGGTTAGAGACCCTCTAGACTAAATATACTTACGCTTTCGTGCTTTCTACTATATAAGGGCCTCGTTAGACTTACGTAGCTTACTAATCTTGCTTTATATAAGAGCTATCTAATACGCTATCTCTCTACTCCCTCTCTATTGCCCTATTAAACGACCTTCCTCTTTCTCCTATGCCTTTCTAAGCCCGTAACGACGCTCTAAGACGTAATGACACCTATTTTAAACCCTGTCTCGTCGGAGTTATAGGTGTCCTAGTTAAGGATACTATACTTCTCCTTTATATTACGTATAAGTAAGAACTACTTCTCAATAACGTCTAGATCTTCTATTAGGGCTCGCTAACGATCGTATCTACGTATTATACGAACCTTTAGCTTACGATACCGCCTAATAAACCTGTCTATCTAATTAAGACTAGCGGGCTTAAGACCCTTCTCTTATAGTAATAAATCGGCTATTACTCGTATACTAGCCTTTAATAGCGGGAAACCTCTAAGTAGTGTAGTTCGAGACGCGTCGTATACCTTTATAGTAAGTCGATTCGTAATTGTCGCGTCGTGTTTCGTAGCCTAGACAGCTAAGGTCAGTTTGGCCTCGTTTAAAGACAATATACGCTATAATAGTAGTTATATAGCTATATCTATAGAAATGGTATAGTTCTTAGTAAAAGTAGCCCGCTCGGTAGTATAGCCCCCTCGATAGTAAAGCACGCTACTAGATCTACTATATTATCGACTCGAATACTAGTCTACCGTTACTAAAGGAGCTAGGCTCTAGAATATAGAGCGACGATATTAATCTATCTGGCGTAATAATACCCTAAAGCTTAATACCGTAATAGCGCTTATAGCTATTATAATATACCTTCTAATAATATATTAGACGATACGTCTTTCTAAAGGTACCGTCGATAAATCTAAATACCCTATCTACGCTAATATTAGAGCCTATTACTTAAGTATACTACTTTAGATACTGGGCTATTAGACGGTATAGATCCTATAGTAGTCTATTACTAAAGTTATTATTAATATAGTCTATTACCTTATTAAATATTCTACTAATTATAGTAGAACTCCGTCCGACGGTATATATTAAATCTTCCTATCGAGTAGGTATTACTAATTGCTTTAGAGTTAAGTATATAGCTTCTACTAGATCGATACGTAACTTCTTAGTATTACGGGCCTAGGCGGACGTCTAGTAAATAGTAGTCGGTTACGTAACTCGGTACGGGCCGGCTCGTATACCTCGGCTTATATATTAACTCTCCGTACCTCGTGCTCCTCTTAGATAGCCTATCTGATAACTTCGTGATTTGCCCTATATTAAGAACGGCTCCCTTATATTTTATTAGACCTCCTTTACTAACCGTAGAATACGTACTACGAAGGACCTATAAAGTAATAGCTTAAAGATATAGAAACTACGCTTATCGCGAGTTCTTTATACTAATCGCGTGATAAACGCGATAGGTCTAAGTCAATAAGAACAATCGTAACTTTATTAATAAGATACTAGCTAAGAGTATAGGTAGTAGGTACTCTCTACTTACTAGTCGCCCTAAGATCTGCCGCGAGTCGCTTATATTTAATAGTAGCTAGACTTAAGGTCACTAAACCTAACCCTAATAGCTAACTAACGAGCAAATATAGTAGCGTGTTAAGTATCTAATAAAACTAGTTACTAAATCGCCTAAGACGATTAACCTCTCCGACTATATCCGGGACGACGAAGTAGAAGAATATATAACTAGATAGGATATCGAGTTTGATTATAACGATAATATAGATAGATATTTCATTTAAGCTATTATAGTGCCCTTTGGCCTATATAGCTATACTATCTTGTTTTCGTATATATAGAGGGGAAACCGTATTAGTAAAAACCCCTCCTCCTTCCCGCCTGTCTTTTCCCCCTCGTTATCGTCTTAGATTTCGCTTATTAGAGGTACGCTAGTATTATAGGCCTGCCCTAATAACTACCCTATCTACACCCCCCCTAGCTTCCGCCTCTTATCTATCTACTCCTCCGTCTCGCTAGCGAGGCTAAACTACTAGAGGTATCCCTACTATAGTATCTACCGAGAGATTTGGCGAATATTGCCTTTGTCCCTAATAATTGACTTATAGTCTCTCCTTCCCGCTTAGTACCTCTAATTTCCCCTACCTCTCGCCTACTACGGGTATCGTAGTAGTATATATTCTAGGTTTTACGATAGGTAGCTATACTAGTAGGCTAGGCTTTAGATGTCTAGTACGCGTCTCCTAAATAGGTAGGCCCTTAGTCTAATATATTCGGACCTAATTTGGATCGCTATACTTGCTTCGGCTCTTATTAGATCCCTATATAGCTAGTAATTATGTCTCTAGAAAGCTCGGAGTGCTATCGGGCCTATTGTCTTAGGGGGCTTCCTTTTCTAGTCCTACTCCTATAGGTAGCTCGCTATCTATTCCGCTAGGCTTTAGGTCTTAGCCTTACTCCCGCCGGCCTAGCGAGTCCTACGTTCCTCCTCTTTTCGTACTAGCTATTCGGTGCTTATCTATACGGCCGCGAAGGTAGTAAGGTCATCCTCTTTTTAGCTTGTCCTATGTCCGGCCCCTCTCCGGTAGCGGCTTTCTATCTTATTTATTACCTCCTAGATCGTAGTTTATACTAGGTAATCTGTCGTCTTTACCGCGTATTAAATTCTCATTCCCCGGATATATTAGACGATTAGTAGGGTTTCTATCTCCATTTCTACCGTACTTATTAACGTTGTCTTATATACGCCTAGTATCCTACGTAGGTTGCCTACCTACGTCCTATTTAGGGGTTGCTTTATCCATTTTAGGATCGGCTTACCTACGCCTCCTGTTCCCTAAATCTATACCCCGTATATTATAGCTAGTCTAACGATCGCCTTATATATTACCTATACCTTATCGAATATTACTCCCTATATAGACGCCGTGATCCTCTTTATCGAGGCTTCGTTAACTTACGCTCGACTCTAGGCTTTCTTAATCTATACGTTCTAGCTTAGCTTTAGGTCGAGCTAGATCCCTAGTACTCGTAGCTCCGCTAATAGCTTAGTCTCGTAGCCTTAGATTCTTACCGCCGCCTTTATATTATAGTACATTCTCGCTTTACTAAAGTATATAAGCTAGTACTTTTTAGGGGCGAACCGGGCACTATACTTCTTTACCTACTCCTCGTATTTCTTATACCTATCTTTAAGGAGGCGACAGTTGTCCTCTATTGAGTCTAACTAGGCTAGAGTGTTTATATCGTCTACGAATCCCGATACTAAGGTTTACGGAGAGGTAAGTAGGGGAATTAGATTAGACATAAATATTAGAAATGGAATAGGGAAGAGAGTAGATCCCTAAGGTATTCTAGCCTCTACCTTTACCGGGTCGGACGTATACCTCCCTAGGACTAGGTATATCGTCCGTTCCTAGAGAAAGGGTAGACAAACTTCGTTACCTATTAGGGGATACCTTTCTATTATAGGATATATATTAGCCTTTAGTATAAGACGTTATCGAAGGCCCCTACGATGTCGAGGGATAGTAAGGACGCCGCTCGGTTCCTACCGTAGTACTAGAGGGTCTGAATTTACTCCGTACTTAGCTCTATTACTATAAGTATCGATCGCTAGCTTCTGTCCCCTATCTATGTTACTAGAAGTACGTAGTTATCCTCGGCTAGCTACGTAAGTCTCTAGGCTACGATCTTTTCTAGGACCTTCCCTATTGTGTTTAGAAGTACGATTAGTCTATACGATTTAGGCTAAGTATAGTCCTCCTTCTATAGCTTACGTAGTACTACTATTATAGACTCTCTATACGGCTTCGGGTAGTACCCTAGCTATAGGTACGCGGTAAATAGGTTTATAAGGCTCGGCGCGATCTCTTCTCTATACTCTTTTAGTAGTATATTTAGTATCCTATCTAGGCCTAGGGCTTTTCGTCCTTTTAGCTTACTTATAACTCCTTTTACTATATTAGAGCTAACCGCCTAATCTATATCTAGGGGTTCCGGGTATATACTCGGGTCGATGTCCGTAAGGTCTACCTCTACTTACGTAGAAAAGAAATAGTCGGCTAATACTTTTGCCTTGTCCCTAGGCGTAGTCTAGGTAATCCCTTCGCGGTCTACGATTAGAGGGAAGTAAGGGGTTCGTTACTCTTTAGGTAGTCGTGCCTATTTAGCTAGTCTCTATATCTATTCCGGGGTTTCTATAACGAGCCTAATCGTCGCTCTCTAGTCCTATAGCTTATCGCGTCTTATCTATACCTTCTTCTCTTATGTCGCGCGATAGTATTGCTCCTACGTCTCTTAGGTATACTCCTTCGCCTACGGTCGCCTTGCCCTTCTAGCCTCCTTTACCTTCGTAGAGTATTTAGGGGTCTAGAAGGCCTTCTACTACGCTAAGGGCCGGAGTAGCGGCGTATATTGTTCCGCTACTTACTATATGACCGAGGTAATCTGTTCCGCTACTTGATCTAGCTAAGCTGTCGTCTCGAGTTCCCTATACTACGGTAGGTTTACTATTAGGAAGTCTCTTATATCGTCCTAGCGTACCTTCTTCTAGTTACGGCGTAGTTCCCTTATTAGTTCCTCTATTACCTTCACCCCTAGCGTCGTTTAAATAGGTATATAGTCTACGGAGGCCTCTAGCGCGTAGTTCGGTCGGTATTAGACTAGTCTCTCTTTAAGTTCTCGTAATAGAAAGTATAGGTCGATTATACTTATACTTATACGGGTCCTACGTCTCTATTCCCTTTAGTATTACTAAGGCTATTCCGTAGCGTACGGTTATATCTAGTAGCTTTCCCCCTAAAAACGCGTACGGGGGAGTAAAGTCGAAACCCTACTATAGGTAGTAGAGGTTAAAGTCGCCGAGGAGTACTTACTTTATGTCTTAGGTTAGGGTCTACTCTAGTTAGGCAAGGGTTCCTAGTTCCCTATTCGTCCGACCCCGCGGTAGCGGGTTATAAACTTTATAGATCTAGATAGAGCCTTATATCGTGTCGATCTAGATTGATATTATGTCTCCTAGGTTACCCTATTACGGTAGTATAACCTTCTATAACTTAAGGTCTATAGTCTTACTTACGTATATATAAGTCCTTAGGATAACGCCTTGTTCGCCCGCGATTACGGTATAGTATCTCCGGTCATTATAAGTAGCTAGGAGTCCTTCGTAGGGGTTGACCTATAGTTCCTATACCGCGATAACGTAGTGCCGTAGCGGGTCTAGCTCTTATAGAAAGTGGCGCTGGACCTTGTCCCTACTTTTGTTTACGTTATACTGTACGATAGTAATGTCGTCGTATAGTATTATTCGTTATCCGTAAGGTCTATTTCCGTACTAACCTACTATGTCTCCTAAGCCTATATCTCGCTGTCCGGCTAGCCCTAGGGCCGCTAGGGCGCCCTAAAGATTCGTATTTAGCCTAGTTCGTTAGTAGCCCGGTTAAGGTGTCGAGGCCTACCGGGAGGTAGATACGTTTAGGGTTAGGTTCTCTTATTCGTCTCTTCTACCCTCTTCCTCTTGCTCGGCTCGAAGCCCTTATATACGGTAGGTCCCTCCTACTATCGTTAGGGGTACCTAGCTAGTATAGAGATCCTTACTTGTCTCGCTCGTTCTTATACTACTACTCTAGCTAGGCATTAGTTTAAATACGCTAGGTACCTTCTACCGTAGTATATATACCTACTCTCCTTTTTTAGGCATTCCCTTCCCTAGTATAGGCCTACGTAGTAAGGATACCTTAGGGTCTTCTCCCCGTATTTTAGGGCTATATAGCCGTACTATTAGTATTAGAAGTATTATAGTACCCTATAGCTACTCTAATAGACCTCCGTATCTATTCTCTCGTAGTTCTAGAATAGCCTATTATCTAGTATCTAGTTAGCTTATTCCGCTATCTCTACCTAGATAATAAGCGATAAATACGTCTTCTCTCGGTCTACTATCTTATATAACTATACCGCCTTCGTTAGTCGTACTCCTAGGGATATATTCTAGCTCTATACTTAGAGTTAGGGAAGATCTTCGACCTTAAATATCCTAGGGACCCCGTAGGCGATAGTAGTATACTATTAGTAGGAGACTCGTACCGACTTCGCGACTTTAGTAGTCTACTCCTTATAGGTCTCTAGCTTTCGTCTATTAGACTCTTATATAGTAAAGAGTCTTACTACGCCTATTGCCTCTACCCTCGCTCTAACTACCTCCTTTTAGCCGATTCTGTCGACAATCTCCTTGCTTATTAGGGCTACGATTTCTTATTTCTCCGCCGGATTAGTAATGTATAGGCGTACCGTATTACTTGCCTTCGTAAGGGGTCAATTCTTACCTACTACTATTACCTATATAGTTAGTCTCTAGGCTACCTTCTGTATTACTTATTAGATTGTCTTCGGGATTTAGTATAATAGCGCTTTTAGCGCTCCTAGTAGCTATACTATAGTATTCTTATATACCCGGGCTAGGTATTCGTTGTCCCCTAATAAGTTTTCCGCCTCTATATATAGGATCGTCTACGCTATATTGTTCGTCGTTAGCCTCTACTTTCTATATAGTAGGCCTTAGCTTATATCCTAGGTTTTTCCTTAGTTTGTTCCTCGGCTTAGCTCTTAGTACAAAATACTCGTAAGGCTATAGCTCTCGTTAGTTACTACCCTCCGCTACTATTCGGGGTGAGGTCGCGCTTCCTAATTAGGTAGTTGTCCTCCGTAGCTCCGTTACTCTAGGGTCTACCGTTAGGGGAATAGAACCTTAGTTTTAGGGTTCTTTATACTATAATTACGCCGCCGCTAGCGTAGGCGGGTCGCTACTACTTAAGTAGATTGCTAGTCTTAATAAGGGCTATCGAATAGATAGTCCTCGTCGATAAATTCTCGCTAGTAAATAGTATAGGTCAGTAGTAATATATAGTTTTTCCCGGACGGTACGCTTAGCTAGGCATATATAGATAGATAGATAGATTATTCATTTGCCTGTTTTAGTGCCCTATAGCCTATATAGGTCTCTCGCTATTTAGGTCTATTTATATAGGTAGGAAACCCGATTAGCGGATAGAAACCTCCTCGTCTTTGCCCTCCTCGTTCTTTCCTATCATGTCCTTTCGTTCTCCTTCCTATAGGGTACGCTAGTGTCATAGTTATTATCCTATGACTACCTTGCCCGTAACCCTAGTAATGTCCTCCTCTCGATTCCCTTTCTCCCTTCTGTTTCCCCGGCTCTTCTCTCTCTCGCCCTCCTCTCTATCTACCTTTCCGTTTCTACTACTAGAGAGAATTACTCTAGGTAGTCCTCGTTAAGGATCCATCTTGTTACTCTCCTTATATCTTGTCTATTCTAGATAATGGCCTAGTATTGCCTATCTCTTGTCTTCGCCCTCTACTAGCTTCTCCCTTTTACCTACTTAGTACAGTTTAGTACTATATACTCCGGGTTTTAGGATAGGTAGCTATAGGGGCAACGTTTAGAATCGTATCCTAGGACTCTTCTTTAGTACAAGTATACTCTTAGCCTAATGTACTTAGAGTGAATCTAGATAGCTATACTTGCTTCCGCCCTCTTTAAGTCTTTATAGATAAGGTAGTTATACCTCCCGAAGGTCCTAGCCGCTAGTAGGGCTCCTAGCCTCACCGGTTTTTGGTTCTAACGAGTTTCCTATAGGTGACCTACGATCCTTTCTACTTAGCTTTACTTCTTTTTCCCTTTATCTCCTATGTTAGCTTGCTTCCTTAGAGCTTCTCTCTGTTTAAGGGCTACTAGGATTTCCTGTGATATTTTTAGGTCTGCTTCTTTCTATAGGATTATATATAGCCGGTTAGGTCTTCTCCTCCTCTCCTACTAGGTTCTTATCCTTTTAGCTACTTAGATAGTTGTCTAGGCTAGGTATACTAATGTCTTCTCTACGTATTAACACCTTATGCTCTAGAGGTACTCCCTAATAGGGGCTGTACCTGATTCTATTTCTATTGTCCTATAAGGGGTTGACTTATATACCCCTAGTACTCTCTTTAGGTAAGCTACCTACGCTCTATTAAGGGGGTCCTTAATTCTCTTCGGGATGTGTTTTTTCGCTGCCTAAATTGCTACTCTATATAGTATTACGGGCTTGATAATAGCCTTATATATAGTCTAGGCCTTTATAAAGGTCGCCCTCTAGGTTAACGTAGTAAGTCTCTCGATTAATTGTCTATTAGTATCCGCTCTCGCTTACGCCTTCTTTACTTATAGTCCCTAGCTAAGTTTTGGGTCTAGCTATATCCTCAGGACTCTAAGTTCCCTTATAGGATAGGTCTCGAACCCTAGATTCTTACTAGTACTACTAAGTTATATTTTGTCTTTACCTTACTAAAATAGATAAGTTAGTACTGATCCGGTACGAATTTTGCCCTATACTCTCTTACCTACTTTTCGTATTGTCTATATCTCTCCTCTAGGAGTACGTAGTTTTCCTCTATAGACCCCGACTACGCTAGGATATTTGTGTTATCTACGAACCCTAATACTAAGGTGTTTACTGTTTCTAGGAGTAGGGTCAGGTCGGCTATAAAGAGGAGGAATAGAATTAAGGAGAGTGTAGAGCCCTATAGGATACCCGTGTTCGTAATTAGGGTCTACGGGGCTTTAAAGGACCCTAGGAGGATCTAGGTTGTTCTGTCCTTAAGGAATAGCTATATAAAGTATACTATCTAGGCTAGGATACTTTTTATTCTAAGGATATATAGGAGCCTTACGTAGGACACGTTATCGAAAGCCCCTAATATGTCTAGTAAAAGTAGTAAGGCTACCTTATTATTACTATAGTGATAGATATGTCTAATTTGCTCTATAATCAGTTCGACTACTATAAGGGTAGATCTCTTTTATCTCCCCTCTATTTACGTTACCGGGAGAGGGTTATATTCTTCTACTATTCCGGTGAGTCTTATAGCTACGACCTTCTCTAGGAGCTTCCCTAGTATATTTAGTAACGCAATTAGTCTATATAACTTTAACTTAGTATAGTCTTCCTTTTAGGGTTTCCTTAGGACGTAAGTTAGTAATTGCCTAAAGGCCTTTAGGCAATACCCCTACTTTATATACTAGGTGAAGATTAGCGTAAGCACTAGAGTAATAAGGCTACTACTAGCTTTTAGGTAATAGTTATTACGTTAGAAGTATAGGAAGTTATTATACGGGCTTATATAGGGTGTTTCAAAAGCAGGTTATATATTGTATATATCTATCTAGAATGGACAAGTGTTGCTATTAAAGAGGCTATAGGTAACTAATTAGTCACCTAATTCTTAGCGTACGTAGCCTTAAGTTTTGATGATAGGATGTTGCCTATATATACGCTCGGATCGCGACACACCCCCTTAGCTCGTACGCTAGAGTGAATAAGCTAATTCCTATATAATCGCGTACACCCTATCATAACTACCCCCCCTACCTATAGTAGTGACGTTAGGCCCTCGGTGTTACTACTACTATAGTAAGGGTAAGTTAGCTATTTTAAGTAAAGTAAGCTAAGGTAAGTAAGGTGAGCTTTGTACCCCTTCCCTTATTCCTCACTTTTACTGCTACTATTGTTACCTATATAATAAAGTATAGAATATATAACTATTACCGGTAAGATAGCTTAGGTAATAGTCCCGTTACACGGACTTTTACTTAAGTGTATAATTATCTTACCTACCGGAAAACATTAGAGGTCCTAAGTTTAATCTAGGGGTAACCTTAGTCCTATTATATACTTAAACATATATTGTCGTCCGCTCAACTTATTAAATTGTCTAATAATTGCTCTATACTAAGTTATTTCGCTCCGGCGAATAGTAAGAGAGCTCGCTCTGCCCCTAGGGAGTATAAGATACTAGTTAGTAGCGTAATGTACTAGGCTGTCTACGATAGAGCTTATACTATATAAGGTGTAATAGGGCTCTAATAGGTAATACCTAAGCAACGGTATCGGAAAGTTGAAAAGGCACCTTTAGGGTACCTTGCTTTCTATACTTTAAAGGGTATATAAGGTACGAAAGTAGCGGATAATGTAGTACAAGGTAGTAGTATTGTTACTAGTAGTAAGTTAGAGGCGTTTCTCGCTTTCTAATTAGACGCGCTACTTTTGTCGCGCGCGTACGCTACTACTAGTAATAGGGGTGTTTCTCGCCCTTACGCTATTAGCTAATAGGAGTCCGAGAAACACCTGTTAATAATAGTACTAGGGCCGTACCGGTAAATAGTAGATGCTTTGCCCTAGCTTCGTTATCGTCTATAGTATTAGTAGCTACTAGTAGCCGTGTTTTACGCCTACTAGCGCTTCTAGAGAGGTGTCCGTAAAGATAAAGCCGTTCGGTGTTCGTTTCGAGATAAGGTAAGGCCGCTACTACGGGCTTCTTAGGCGTCTATTAGCCCGTTACCTCCTAATACGGCTATAGAGGGCACTAAGGTACGTAGGTCTACGCCTTCCTTAGCTATATTAAGTAGCTTAACGAAGTGCTTATGCTTCTATAGTAGAAGTAGCTTGGTCAGCCCGTCTGTAGGCATGTCGTTAGTACTAAGATACTTGATCTTAATGTCTCCGCGCTAGTCTCGCTATCGGAGCTAGTAGTAGTAGATATTAACGTAGCGTAGCTTCGTATTAAGCTTTTGCCCTTATTAGTTAATAAGGCGAATAGTCTACGTGTTGTCATAGTATAAGTAGGTACGCTAATTGAACTGAAGGTGTATCTTAGCGAAGACTCGTTCCTACTATATAAGCTCTAAGGCGGCTTACGAAAGCCCGAGTAGCTTAGCCTCTATTAAGGACTTAGTAATAGTGATTTGTTTAGATGCCTTATAATCTACTAGTCCACCGAACAGTATAAAGACCTAGCTATTTGAGCTGGTCCTATTATTATTTATGCCGTAGGACGCGTCTAATACTCTAAAGAACTCGTAGTTACTACCGAGGTGCTCTAGTTAGCTATAAAGGCTAGTAAGGTGTTTACTAGCGCTATATATAAGGTAGGAAGTTTTCTTCACCCTATTTCTTTAGCTCTAAACGCCGCGGAGGTGCCTAGCTACATTAGGTAGCTCCTAGGCAATAGTAGCCTAGGCTACGGTACGGACGGCGCCTACGGCTCTATAGGCGAAGCTCCCCTAAGACAACTAGTAGCAACTTATAGAGGACGTAAAAAGTATAGAAACTAACGATCAGCTCCTATACCGGTCTCTATAGGTAATAATCACTTAGCTACGTACGGCGCTTATACTATTGTATTATAGAGGGTAATAAGAAATAAGGACGACGTCCTAGGCGATTAGTAAGGCCACCCGGAATCAACACCCCTATAGCTAGGCATCGGTCGCGGCATCGGTACTAGGCCCCCGCCTAACGTACGATATAGTTACGATCCGTATTGTAGTAAAGGAAGACTAGGCCGAAGTTACGAAGCTATCGAATAAGGAGCTCGCCTAACGAATTAACTAACTAGGGGTAGTCGTAGTGAACTAATAGTCTAACGGCACTCTATAGATCTATACTAGCTCTACTACTACTAGGAGGCACCTAGAGGCATAGCTATAGTAGGCATCTAAGGTTACGGTATTAGCAAAGGTCTTAATAAAGTAATTTACGATCCTAGTCTACGATATGCCTAAGGAGTTCGACCTAACTAAGGTTACCTACGGGCTCTCTAAGAGGACAACCCGGTCACTCTTAACTCTCTAATCTAGAAGGCGACTTGGCTCTATAGGAAATAGCTAGAAGGCAAGAAGGCCTCGGCGCTAATAGTATAGCTATAAGACGCGAAAGCGGCGGATCTAGCGATAGAACAAGGCCTAATCTAGTAATATAGCCTTAATATAGTAGAAAAGCACTCCTCACTCTTTCGTGTCCTCTAATGCTTCAAATGCTAATAGTATAGACACCAAACCTATACGTATATAAACAAGTAGGCCTACTCGAACTATATAGGAGACTATATATCTAGGGACTATATATTAGCTACGAGACGGTACGCGAACTGTCCGGGGCACTACTAATCGTATAGCGCGGAATGCCTATAGCGGAAACTAGCGAAAAACAAGGTAATCACAAACAGAACCGTCGCCCTAAGATTCTACGGCGACCGTAAGGCTAGCCTATACCGGAACTAGTTAGCGGCGGTCGGGTATAAGCGCCCTAGGGCCGAGAACGATATAAAGGATACGTAACCTAGGGCGTACGGGAGGCTACGTGCCCTACTAGCTACGGCGAGGGAGTCTAACTAGGCCCAGCTCCCCTTTAGTATATAGCCGATAGGCGTAGACTAGGACGTATAAGGTAGTAGGACATAGGACGCTATAGAGGAAATGATTGTCGATGCCGATAACTAGCCTCGACACGCTTAGTATTATCTAGTATAACGTGAACTATAGCAAGGATATAGTCTAGAACCATTTCCTATACGAGGCGGACCCGTACGTCTACTACGTCCTAGTAATCTAGGAGCTCTAGATTAACCCGTACTATAAGAGACTAACGACCTACGAGTTACTAGGCTATATAACATGCCTACGAGGCGACGGCAGACCCCGTACGTGCTTCTATATTAGTAAGGACATACTAGAATCCGACTAGGAGGTAGTGTACTACGTAGACGAAGAAGGCGGGGGCGATATTACCTCCCGCTACGTAGGTAGTACCTAGATACCTAACCTATATATATAACCGCTAGCCTCGAGGTCTAGCCGCGACCTAGGGGTCTATAGACACCTAGATAGTGCGCTTAAGAGACAAGGGTGCTATATCGTAGTAGGAGACTTTAACGTACACTACTATTCCTAGGAAAGCCTTATATAGCCGTACCCTATAGCCGATAAAGTACTCGACTTGATAGCGAGTAACGTAATTGCCCTTAATACCCCGAAGGACCTAGGCACCTAGAAGAGAGGGGGACTCTAAGGCACGATCGACCTCTCCTAGATCTTAGATAGCTACTACTACACGGTAACCTACTATAGGATCGAATATAAACTCGAGGCGTCATTAGACTATATACTAGTTAGGACCTCTATTACGATATAGATATAACGTATACTAGCGAGAACCCCTAAGCTAAACTAGGGAAAGGCCTACTAGGCTAACATCTAGGCGTGCCTCGATAACTCCGAGAGGCTAGTCTAGATCGCGTAGTAGTAATATATTAGTAAAGACGAGATAGACGAGGCAGTCTAAGGGTTAATAGACGAGATAAGAAAAGCGACCTTACTTCACGTTCCGCTTACCTAACTAACGACATAGTCCAAACTATACTAGACGCCGGAGTGCACTACGGTAGTAAGAGAAGTAAGGAGAGCCCGCCGGGTGTAGACGAGTAGCTATAGCGAGGAGGCCTAGAACGTATATAGGGAGGCATACTAATAGAAGAAAGCTATAATACGAAGGGAGAAAGCAGTCGGCTAGAGGGCTATAGTAAAAGAAATCGCCGGCAAGCTAGCGAGGATATAGAAGCTAGCGAAATGGGCCCGATAGGACCCTATATAGGGCCCCTCCTTCTCTATCCTAGCGCTATAATCGCCTAGTAGCCCGGTTAGCGACCCCGAGGCTAAGGCGCGTCTACTAGCTAGCAAGTTCTTCCCGCCCCTAGTCGAGGCTAATCTAAGCGACATAAACAGCTCTACCCCCCTAGCCCCTAGTATCGCGGTCCGATAGGAGGTGTCCGAGGGAGAAGTTGCCGCTATACTTAGGAAGTTGCCGGCGAAGAAAGCCCCGGGGCTAGATAGGATCCTATACGAGCTACTAAAGAAGTATAGAGATCAACTAGCCCTAGTAGTTATAGCGATCTTTAACGCCTACCTATAGACCGGATACTACCCGATAGTATTTAAATAATCGACGATAGTAGTCCTACGTAAGCCGTAAAAGGAAGACTATACGTAGGTAAAGTCGTACCGCCTAATTGCGCTCCTTAATACTCTTAGGAAGGCGCTTAAGAAGCTAGTTATAACGAGACTCTCCGAGGCGGTAGAGGAATACTCCCTACTCCCGGACACCTAGATAGGTACGCGCCTATAGCGATCGACGCTATCCGCGATAGAACTTATTACCTCTTAGGTAAAGGCTATCTAGTATAAGAATAGGGACAAGGTGGCTTCCTTACTTAGCCTAGACATATCGGGAGCCTTCGACTACGTGTTATACCCGCGGCTACTCTATATCCTAAGGTCGAAAGGACGCCCTAAGTAGCTTATTAACTTCGTACGGTCCTACCTCCAAAACCGTAGTACGTCGATCCTAGTCGGCTAGTATAGAAGCCTATTTTAAGTAGTCTATACTAGAATCCCGTAAGGCTTAATACTAGTACCTATTCTATTCCTCTTCTTTATAGCGACGCTACTCCTAGCCCTAGAATCCTAGAACACCGCTACGAGCGGCTTCGTAGACGACACGAATATCCTAGCGTAGTCTTCCTCGACTAAGGAGAACTATAGGCTACTAGAAGAGAAGCATAAGATCTACGAGGACTAGGCTAGGAGGTATAGGGCTCGGTTTGCCCTAGAAAAGTACAATCTAATACACTTTACGCGCCGGCTACGATTCTATAATATATAAGCTTCTATCTAGATATAGGGGTATACGACTAACCCGGTAAATTAGCTTAGGATCCTCGGACTATAGGTAGGCCCGGCGCTACGGTAGAGGAAGTACGTATAGGTAATATTACGGAAAGCTAAACAGAATATAGCATTATACTAGAGGCTTACTACGTCTATATAGGACGCGGACTTCCGATAGTTACGACTCCTATATACGGCTATTATACGGCCAGTCCTTACCTATAGTAGCTAAGTGTAGTCCTTAGGCGAGAGGGCCTACCTATCGAAGGGACTCGTCGCGCCGCTAGCGAAGATCTAAAACTAATGCCTAAGGAAGGTCACCGGGGTATACAAGTCGATACTAATAAGGATACTTAAGTACGAGACCGCTATACCGCCGATCGACCTATATATCTAGGGACTACGGACCTCCTACTTAGGCAAGTCGGTATAGTACCTAGTATAGTAGGTCATCGCTAGTATAGTCGTAAGGGCCCGCGAATTAGTACTAGCGTATAAGGGTATTCGACCCGGAAACGAGCCGAACTACCGGGTAAGGGACGAATAGCTAGTAACACGGTAGGAAGGTAAGAAGCCGTTTATAGAGCAACTATAGAAAGAGAGGTAGAACAACTAGGGTGTAGGGTATAGTAGACGCCCTTAGCTAGCGGGACAACCTAAGGAATAGTTAGCTACGAAATCCGCGGTTAAGCACCCCCCGAAGCTTATCTACTACCGCCTTACGAGGGTATAGAGTAGTATAGTAACCTAACTACAAAGCGAACATATCGGCCTCTAGGGGGACCTATTATAGAGGAAGGTTCTAGGATACACAAATACTAGCTACCCCTACGGCTATCGCTCCTAGAACGTACGGCACGTACTCCTCGTCTATCCGAGTTAGTCGCTAGGAAGGGGGGAGTAGATAGTAAAGGCGAGGAACCGGACGATTAGAGCACTTCTTAACAACGCTAAGGACCTACGACGTATTACGAACTAGATACTAGAGAAGGGCTAGCTATAATAGTACCGCCTAGTAGGAGTAGTATAGGAAGAGAGGGCACGACGTAGCGCGAGAAGACCGGCTAGGAGCGGGGGCTAACGGGGTAGTGATATAGACTACGTACGTTTAGGGGGAAAGCTAATCTAGATAAGGAGTAGTCGGGGGCGGGAAGGGTTTTCACCTATTCGGGTTCCCCTTTATATATAACAATAGATATATACCTATATAGGCCGGATAGGGTCCTAGAACAGGGGAATAACAAATCTATCCTACTATCTATATATAAGGTAGAGGTTCTTAGTCTCTAGGAGATAGCGTAAGTACTAATCTATAAGCTTAAGGTATGTCTTAGTTAGCTTAGTTAGATACTACGATAGTATAGATAAGGAAAAGGCGATGTTAGGCCGCGTATATATTATAGAGGGTCGTCCTTATATTACGGAAAGTAGTTTAGAAGACGGAAATGGCGAGAGTCCCGAATTATCTTGATAGGGCGGCGCTACAAGTTATAATAGTAGATAAAGTAGAGGAAAGTAAGGCTATTAAGCTCGTTAGGCCGATTAATATACTTCTCCTACGGCGTCTATCCTAGATTACGGGGCTACTCGCTATCTTTGTCGTTAGTACTAAGGTCGAGGGTAGCAGATTGTTCCGTAGGTAGTCGATAGTCGATAGTAATAACTATACGGCTACTACGCTATAGAGGTAGGTAGTGATTTATATATATAACTATTACGGGTAGCCCGCGACCCCCTACTATAGCTACGTCGGCCCGGCTAAACCGCGGACCTTCCGTATCTAGTTAGCGCTACTTAGCTTTACTTTATAACTTCGCCGCGCCTCGCGCTCCTCTTTAGTAGCTTCGTAGAATAACAACTATCTCATTCGGACCCTATAATACGCGCGCCCTTATAGTTTGTTCTACTACCCTACCTAGATCGCGGATCTAGGTAAGGGACGCGTAACAATAGGAATAGACAGAACCGTAGAACTCGAGAACGCGTAGAGTCGTATTAGAACATAGAATACGGTAAGGCGTATAGGGCGTAGATACCTAGAGAACGTAACGTAGCGACATTATTAGTAGGTAGTCGCGCGCTCGTAGATAGTCAGGATATAGGCACCGTTACGCCTCCCCCGAACCTAGATAATATGACTTTATAAATAGCGAACGGCGGCATACTACCGCTACCTAAGCCTAAGGCCAAAAGCAAGTAGCGTATATCTCTTTTCCCCGACCTCTCCTCTTTCCCTTAGAGTTAGATATAGGACGATAACCGGCGGGTTATAGTAGCCACCGGTGTCGCGCTATAATAAGAGATTAATAAAGCTTACTAGAAGGCCTTCGAGCGAGAAGAAGGTAGTAAGATTGACTTTATAGAACTGTTCGAGTTTAAGCTCGAAGAGAACCTAGGCGGCGATCTAGAGGAGGTATATCTATTACTCGACGAGGCAGAACACATTCTCGTATCCGAATACTAGAATGTCACCCTAGATAACCTTACGACCCTTATATCCTAACACCCGAAGACTACCTACGACTTCGTGCTATAAGTAGTCAACACGGCGATTACTAAGGGTAGACAACTCGATATAATAGAGCGAGCTAACGACCTCTAGAACACCTAGTACACTACGCTATACACCGAATACGACCGCATCTATAAGATGCTACGAAGTGAAGAGCTTGTTATATAGAAAATGGTAGCAGATCTTAAGAGTAAGAAGGATTACGACCTAGCTAAGTTATAAGAGCTAGAGAAGAAATATAAGGAAGCTAATAACCTATATAAGCAGTTTAGCGAGATCTACGAGAAGGAGAAGAAGAAGGCACAAGATACTAAGGTGAAGAACTAGGCCCTATAACAAGAAGTCGATGACCTAAAGGCTCGGCTTAAGGTAGGAGACACTATATAGAACGGAGGTAGGGGCCGCTTAGGCCGCCGACCCTCTCGTTCCCGCCTACGCGAGACCTTACTCGAGTAGCTATTACGTAGGTATCGCGAAGCTACTAGTAGAGGTAGCGGTGACGGTAGTAGTAATAATGATAGAGACGACTATAACCGTAGTAATAATAGCCGAGGACGTAATAACGACCGTCCGCGACTAGGACCTAATAATAGTCGTGACTCGAGAATACGTAATACCTGTACCTAGACACTACTAGTTGACCTTCTAGAACGTCTCTTTACTATTGACCGTACCCTTACTCGCGGCATAGAGATCGGTAAGGGTGTGCCTAACCCTAAGTACTTTAAGAACGATAATAACCCTAATTTCGATAGCTAGTATAGCAGTGTTCTCCTAAAGCTAACTATAGTAACCTTCCGTACTAAGGTAGATAGTCTACGCTTCGTATATAGGTAGACGTAAGGTGATCCTTAGCAAAGTATTAAGCCGAGGATCCCTATGCCTAGACAGTAGTCCTTTAATGAGTTTCAGACTAGAGAAGAGTTATTAGATTAGATAATACGCTAATATAGTATACGTAATAAAGGAACTAAGGCTATAGTTAATATTGCTACCTATAAGCAAGAACAAGGCGAAACCTTTATAGCCTTCTATATACGCTACTCGAAGTTACGCGCCTAGATGTTATAGACCGATAAGACTAAGCTTATACTATTCCGTAACCGACTAAACCGTAAGTACTTTATTAAGACCTTCGGCGACCGCGAAGTCGACCGCCGCCTAGATAGTATATAAGATGTTATCGAGGAGTGTACCGTACTAGACGAGAGCTTCTACGAGACAGATCGACTATACCCGTAGAAGGAGCGCCCCCGTAGTAATAGTAACTCGAACGATAATAGCGGCTAGAATAACTAGAATAACGGTAACGTAGTTACTAGTACCGCTACCGGTATAGTAGGTGCCTTAGTATAGCGCCTACTATAGTACGCTAGTACTAAGAAGAAGGAGGATCTACCGACATATCTATAGAACCTACCTACGCTTAACCGTAAGTAGCGCGAAGACCTTAAGAAGTAGGGTAAGTACTACCGCTACCGTATAGGTTCTTACGTATCGACTAACCCTAAATGCCTAATATATAGGTACGATAGCGACTATCGCCTACCGCGTCTACGTAATACTACGCCGAATCCGAACGCGAACCTTAGTTCTCTAGCCGCCGATCCGTAGTAGGGAAATAGTACGACCGCTACCTAAGCGTAGTAGATAGCGGTCACCCGAACTTCCTAGGACAGAAAGAGCATAAGATTAAGAGACACGGAATATAAGAGACGGTAATAGACTATAGTAAGGAGCTTAAGATATCGGTATACGTACTAGATAAATAATAGCTAGCTATACACCCTTACATATTATTACCCGTAATAATATAATATAGAAAGGCTCGAGGCCTTATAGATTCTACTTCTACCTCTCTCTTTCTTAACTAGAAATTCATACGCAAATATATAATACCCCTGATCCCTTTGACGCAAAGCCGACGACTAATACTAGGAGATAGAACGGCCACTATACGGTAGATTATATACGCGGCCCTTATAGACGTAGTTATCGGCGATTATTACGAGTAAATATTATACTACGTCACCGACCTCGAATATAACATCGTCTTTAGCCTACCGTAGCTTATAGCGCACAACCTAAACATCTTCTAGGAGATAGGCGAGGTGGCGTTTAGATCGGATTACTACTTTGGTCACTATCTATAGAATAAGACATCGATAATAGTATAATCCCTAAACTATCGCGAGAAGAAGAAGTAGGCACTAGTACGGTACGGACTAGAGCCCTTTACTAGAGAAGTAGCGAGCTTTATAGCAGGAGGGGCGGAGCTGAACGTCTTATTATATAACCTAGAAGACATAGACGATAAAGAAGTAGACTACTAGGGCGTTTCTTAACGCGCGTAGGGAATGTACGCGCACCGGCCTAGGGCTAAGTACTTCTACATTATACCTACTAGGCGTAAGAGTAACGACGGAGAGCTTAAGCTAAGTGTAATGGCTACTAATAATCTTGACTAATTCTTGAACAAGCAGTTTAATTACAACCCGAAGGAGAAGTTACCGCCGATATACTACGATATTACGGACGCTTTCTTAGCTAAGGATTATAAAGGACTCCTACCTTACCGACTAGTCGTAGATTATAAGATTTATATTAAGCCTAATAGTCTATAAGAGCTACTATACCGCAAGCCCTACGGCCTAGCTAAGAAGGAGAACGAGGTAGTCAAGAAATAGCTAGACGAGTAAACATCTAAAGGGAAGGTACGGAAAGTAGGGCAAAAGACGAGCTAGTCTCCTATACTAGTACTAGTAGTCCGTAAGCCTAGAGGTAGGCTACGTGTTTATATCGACTATAGAGGATTAAATACAATTACTATTAAGAACCGGTATCCGATTCCCTTAATATAAGAGACGCTTAACCGTATATACGGCAAGAAGTACTTTACGAAGCTAGACATTATAGTAGCCTTTAACAAGTTACGGATAGCTAAAGGGCACGAGTAGTTAACGGCGTTTACGATACGATACGGTATCTACGAGTGTCTAGTACTGCTATTCGGCTTATATAACGGACTAGTATCGTTCTAATTATATATTAACAAGGTCTTATAAGAACACCTAGATGACTTTGTGTCGGCCTACCTAGATAACGTACTTATCTTTAGTAACACCTTAGAGGAGCACCTTAAACACGTACGGAAGGTTCTTACTAAGCTACGCGATATAGGACTTATAGTAGACATCGACAAAAGCGAATTCTACTAATAGAAGGTAAGGTATCTTAGGCTAATTATAACCCCTAACGGCATCGAGATAGACCCCGAGAAACTCGAATGTATTTAGACATAGGAAGCTCCTAAGAACCTAAAGGATGTCTAGGCCTTCCTTAGATTTACTAACTTCTATAGGCGGTTTATCGAAGCATTTTCGCGTATAGCTACTCCTCTTATAAACCTGACCAAGTCGGACGGACTAAGCAATCATAAGAACAGAAGGATTTAATAGTCACTAGATTGCTAACGAGCCTTTAACAATTTGAAAGCTACGTTTAGTAAAGCCGGCATGCTCGCACATTATATGCTAGGTAGGGAAACGGTAGTAGAGACAGATTCTTCAGATTTTATAAACGCCGGCGTACTTTCGTAGTATAACGAGAAGGGTATACTACATCCTATAGCCTTCTACTCGAAGAAGTTAAGTCTATAGGAGTGTAATTATAAAATCTATAACAAGGAACTGTTAGCTATTATTAAGGCTTTTAAGGAATAGAGACCCGAGCTCGCCTACGAAGTAGATAATAAGGACTTATAGCTAGTCAAGATTTATACCGACTATAAGAACCTAGAATACTTTATAAAGACAAAGTAGCTAAATCAGCGACAAGCGCGTTAGGCTAAGTTCTTATTATAGTTCAACTTTAAGATAATATACCGTCTAGGACTTTAAGGTATAAAGCTAGACAGCCTAACGAGACGTAGCTAGGACCTTCTATAGGGGGTGAACGACCCTCGGAACTAGCATTAGTATTAGACATTACTGCCTCCTAAGCGATTCCTTAAGATCGCCTCACTATAGGCAATAGTAGAAGATACGCCGGAAGAAGAGGAACTAGTATAGCTAGACCCTAAAGCTAAAGAGTTTATACCTATAGAACGAGATACGCCTACTAAATAACCGGCGACGCGTAAAAGTTAACGGGAAGCCGAACTCGAGTATCGAATGTCGACGGCGTACGTATCCGATAACGAGCTTAAGACCGCGATTAAGGACCTATAGAAAGACCGTACTCCTATACTGCTATAGAGAGCGAAGATTTACCTAGTATACTATAAAGTAGATAGCGACCTACTATATATTCGAAATCAATACGACGGCTAGAGCTTATAGGTACTAAATGACTAAGCCTTATAGACTAGGATAATTAAGATAGACTATAACGCTCTAGTAGTAGGCTATCTAGGACGAGCTCGTACTTATAAACTCGTAGTACGTAAATTCTACTAGCCTAGATTAGCGAGATCCGTATATAGATATACCGCGAATTACCGTACCTACCGTATAACAAAATCTCTATACTCCTAGCTACTAGGATTATTATAGCCACTTCCTATTCTAGATCGGCCTTAGAAACATATTGTAGTCGACTTCGTTATCGGACTCCTAGATAGTACTCTTAACGGTATAGTCTATAATAACATTATGACCGTTACTAATAGGCTTACTAAGGAAGTCGAGCTGATCCCTATTAGCGTAATAATAGCACAGAATGCGGTAAGGCTTTTCCTTAAACATATGTTCTGTCGGCGCGGGTTTCCTAATACTATTATATCAGACCGTAGCAAGTAGTAGGTTACTACCTTCTAGAAGAAGCACTATAAGATACTCCGTACAAATCGTAAGCTAAGTTCTTCGTATTACCTAGAAACTAATAGACAGTTAGAACGTACTAACTAGGCGATAGAACAGTATCTTCGTATATTTACTAATAAGGTATAGGATGACTAGGCTGAATAGCTATACCTTGCTTAGTTCGCGATCAACAATTACCTATCTAAGACTACTAGTATATCGCCGTTCTACGCTACCTTAGGCTACAACCCTAAGTTTATAGAGCGAGTTGACCTAAACGCTAGAAAGGAGGGAGGACTAACTACTCTCTAGCGACTAGATACGCGATTAGTAGAAACCTTTATACGTCGAATTTACGAGCTTTATAAGCACCTTTAAGAGAATATACGAATGTTATAAGCTCTCTAAGTAGAAGTAGCAAACCGCTACCGAAGCATTCCTCTAGACTATAAGGTAGGTAATTAGGTATATCTTAGCACTAAGAACATCCGTACGACTCGACTATCTAAGAAGCTAGATAGGAAATATACCGGCCCTTACTAGATTACGGAAGTCATACCGGCTAGACTCTCTTATCGAATAAAACTATTAGACGCTCTAGTAGGACTTAATAACTGCTTCTATACCTCACTACTATAACGAGCCGACCACCCCGATTTCCTACTACTTAAAGGGTAGTATTAGCGCCGCTACTACCGATAACTATCGAACCTAATACTACCGAGGCTAATATAGTAGCCGATATAGTAGTAGCACCTACGTATATATACAAGGTAGGAAAGATCCTTAATATATACACCCGTAAGCGGGCAGGTAAGGTGAAGAAGGGGCATAAGCGTAAGGTAGATATATAGTATAAGGTGAAATAGGCTAGATATTAGAACGAGGAGGATAGTAAGACCTAGCAACCTATAGAGGACATACTTAAACACGCGGCCGCCGCTATTATAGACTTTTACTATAACCGGCCGGAGTTGTCTACGCCTATAGGCTTCGTAGCTCTATCTAACTAGTCCCTACTAGCTACTAAGGTGCTCGGGCTCAACACGATTAGGGTTATTCCGAAAGACACCGTTACGAATAAGTCGCCTCGAGCCTTACCTCTAATAGAATCTACTCCGTATATGTTTGATACTCGAGTAGAGCCTATAGAGCCTATAATAATACCTAACTTTAGTTATAAGGATTATACGCGAGTGCTAGCCGAAGACAGACGCAGGTCTAGGGTAAGCTAGCTAACTAGGCAATATGTTTCTCGAAGGAAGCCGGTCGAGGATAGTCTTAATAGAGCGAATGCGATGTTATCGGATAACGACAGGGCACTAGAGGATGATTAGGCGTTCGCGCGATTATAGAGCTCGATAGGTAAGTGGCCTTATAAGGTAGATAACGCTTAGAGGACTAAGGCGTGTTTTAGGAGGGGGGATACTATTACGGGTAGCCCGCGACCCCCTACTATAGCTACGTCGGCCCGGCTGAACCGCGGACCTTCCGTATCGGGTTAGCGCGGCTTAGCTTTGCTTTATAACTTCGCCGCGCCTCGCGCTCCTCTTTCGTAGCTTCGTAGAATAACAACTATCTCGTTCGGACCCTATAATACGCGCGCCCTTATAATAACCTCTTACGTAGACTAGTCGCGCTTACTAACGAGCTTGTTTATCGTCTTTACTACTAACAATAGGAATGGCTTATTACTACTAATACGTAGTAACACCTCCTTTATAATATCCTAATAGGCTTAGGTCTTCTTCTCCGCCTTACTATAGTACTTAGCAATATATTCTATTATAGTATAAGCGGTCGTATATAGAGTAATATCCGTATTAGCCTACTAGGTAAGTAAGACGAGACGATAGTAATGATTTAGAACCGTATCGTTATATACGGTAATAAATATATAGTAGCGGGGATTATGCTCCTTTAATATAACTACTTCTAGTCGCTTATTATTACGAGGGAAATAGAAGCGACACTCTACTAGGTTGCCCTCCTTACCTTCTCGACGCTTCTAATAGTAGGCGTTATAAGTATACTTCTACGCGCGATTAATAATATCTAAAAGAGATGATAGGGTGTTTATAAGATTAGACCTAGGTACTTATAGTACGCTATTCTTAGTCTTAGTAAATTAGTAGTAGGGTTCTAGATTAAGGGCGGTAACATACTTGCCCTAGAAGGCGGTAAACTCCTTCGCCTATTTAGGATCGTTAATAGTAATAGACATTATCGGGTAGGCTATCCTATCTTTAGTAGACTCCTAATTAATCTAAACGAAGAAGTAGGTATACGTACTTCTACGGCCTTGCTACTCGTAGCGATACTACTAGTCCTTAAGGTTAAACTTCTTCTTTAATATCTTAAGGAAGGCTATAAAGCGGTACTCGAAATATAGGGTAGTAATATAAAGATTTTCCCGGACGGTACGCTTAGCTAGGCGTATACGAGTAACGCCCTCGGCTTGCTTCTCTTCCTCGTAATCAGACATTAACCGTATAATAGAATCCTACTAATAGTTAGCGGCGGAACACGTTATAAAGAGGTTAGGCTTACTAAGTACTTATACGTAAGCTTTAAGATTGCGTCGATGTCCGTTCTAGAAAGGTTATATACCTAGTAGGTTACTACTCTAGTAAGTAATAGCGCTAATAAGTACCTAAGCCTCGCGGTTGTTCTTACTAGCGCTAAGGGCGGCCTTAATATCCTCTACTATAACTTCCGTAGTACGCCCGGCCTAGGATTTATTAATAAAGAATAACGAGTAGCTACGAACCTTCTACTATATAAGCTAATTATATATAAAGAACGGAAAGCGTAGGTAAGATACGAAGCGATAGTCTTTGTACTATATTAAGTGATTAATGTATTTATAGTACTTAACCGATCTCTTACGAGACTAATTATAGCTAGCTTTACCGTAGAGAAATAGGGTAGGGAACGCTATTAGTATAATATCAACTAACTTGTCCTACTTAGAGATAGGGATCTTATCTATATTAGGGACTAATAGCTAAGGGTATGCTACTAGCTATTAGATATTACGAGCATTATCGGGGTAGAAGACGTTAGGCTCGTTATTATTAGATTTGCTAGCGTTCACGCGACGACGAGTTAGGCTCTAGTCTAGAGTATCGTCCTATATCCGGTCGCTAGCAAGTTTATTACTACGATTCTTACGCTAGTAACGCTTCGTAGGGCGATTATAAAGTTTCTATATCGTACGCTTATCTAGGTAAAGCACTAGAACACTAATGCTTTTATTATTATACTTAATGTCCTCTTCCGTAGTATACTTAGGCTAAGTATCGCCCTTACGTATATTAAGCCTACGATCTACTAGGGTATAGGTGTCTTACTTGAGTATAGTCGACACGTTACTACTATCGTCTATATTACTATAAGTCCTAGGCAATTACGAGAGAGTAACTAGGTCGATAAGTACCTAACGATATAACTCGTTATACTCCTTAAGCTAGTTAAGCTAAGCCTTAACCCGGCTACGACGGACAAACATCTCCTTCGTAAACTACTACGCCTAACGATAGTCTTCTAGAAGGGGCTAGCTATCTTTGCTAGTCTTAGTAGCTAGCTTAAGAAGGACGACGTCTATATCGCTTAGTTATAGTAGTAGCTTACGGTAGACCTTTATAGTGTCTTTAAGGAAGTTAGCGATATAACTAGAGAAGTAATACTACTTACTACGAATAGTATATATATATATATTGTTGAGAACATATAGGCCGTAGGTCAAGTATATAGGTATAGGTGTGTTATATAACTAGATTATGTAACTAGGGTTTACTAGCCTATAGGCTAGTAAATATCCGGACACCTAGTATCTACTTATACTAATACTAGCGATACTATATATAGATATACGCTATCCTATTAGGTCCTTCTTTGTCTTTTGTATAATCCGCCGTCTTCTACTACTACGTAACTCGTATCTATTTAATATATATAATAACGTATACCTAAGTACTTAGAATCTCTTCGATTTAGGATAGTTCTAGTAAATTAGGCTTAGTTATTAGATCTATATTGTTCTCGGCTAAATAGAACCGTAGAGCTCTAAGTAGACGATTGTCGTCCTTTATATAGATAGATAGATTTGTTATTCCCCTATTCTAGGACCCTATCCGGCCTATAAAGGTATATATCTATTGTTATATATAAAGGGAAACCCGAATAGGTAAAAACCCTTCCCGCCCCCCACTTCTCCTTATCTAGATTAGCTTTCCCTCTAAACGTACGTAGTCTATATTACTACCCCGTTAGCCTACGCTCCTAGCCGGTCTCGTCGCGCTACGTCGTGTCCTCTCTTCCTATACTACTCCTACTAGGCGGTACTGTTCTAGCTAGCCCTTCTCTAGTATCTAGTTCGTAATACGTCGTAGGTCCTTAGCGTTGTTAAGAAGTGCCCTAATCGTCCGGTTCCTCGCCTTTACTATCTACTCCCCCCTTCCTAGCGACTAACTCGGATAGACGAGGAGTACGTACCGTACGTTCTAGGAGCGATAGCCGTAGGGGTAGCTAGTATTTGTGTATCCTAGAACCTTCCTCTATAATAGGTCCCCCTAGAGGCCGATATGTTCGCTTTGTAGTTAGGTTACTATACTACTCTATACCCTCGTAAGGCGGTAGTAGATAAGCTTTAGGGGGTGCTTAACCGCGGATTTCGTAGCTAACTATTCCTTAGGTTGTCCCGCTAGCTAAGGGCGTCTACTATGCCCTACACCCTAGTTGTTCTACCTCTCTTTCTATAGTTGCTCTATAAACGGCTTCTTACCTTCCTACCGTGTTACTAGCTATTCGTCCCTTACCCGGTAGTTCGGCTCGTTTCCGGGTCGAATACCCTTATACGCTAGTACTAATTCGCGGGCCCTTACGACTATACTAGCGATGACCTACTATACTAGGTACTATACCGACTTGCCTAAGTAGGAGGTCCGTAGTCCCTAGATATATAGGTCGATCGGCGGTATAGCGGTCTCGTACTTAAGTATCCTTATTAGTATCGACTTGTATACCCCGGTGACCTTCCTTAGGCATTAGTTTTAGATCTTCGCTAGCGGCGCGACGAGTCCCTTCGATAGGTAGGCCCTCTCGCCTAAGGACTACACTTAGCTACTATAGGTAAGGACTGGCCGTATAATAGCCGTATATAGGAGTCGTAACTACCGGAAGTCCGCGTCCTATATAGACGTAGTAAGCCTCTAGTATAATGCTATATTCTGTTTAGCTTTCCGTAATATTACCTATACGTACTTCCTCTACCGTAGCGCCGGGCCTACCTATAGTCCGAGGATCCTAAGCTAATTTACCGGGTTAGTCGTGTACCCCTATATCTAGATAGAAGCTTATATATTATAGAATCGTAGCCGGCGCGTAAAGTGTATTAGATTGTACTTTTCTAGGGCAAACCGAGCCCTATACCTCCTAGCCTAGTCCTCGTAGATCTTATGCTTCTCTTCTAGTAGCCTATAGTTCTCCTTAGTCGAGGAAGACTACGCTAGGATATTCGTGTCGTCTACGAAGCCGCTCGTAGCGGTGTTCTAGGATTCTAGGGCTAGGAGTAGCGTCGCTATAAAGAAGAGGAATAGAATAGGTACTAGTATTAAGCCTTACGGGATTCTAGTATAGACTACTTAAAATAGGCTTCTATACTAGCCGACTAGGATCGACGTACTACGGTTTTGGAGGTAGGACCGTACGAAGTTAATAAGCTACTTAGGGCGTCCTTTCGACCTTAGGATATAGAGTAGCCGCGGGTATAACACGTAGTCAAAGGCTCCCGATATGTCTAGGCTAAGTAAGGAAGCCACCTTGTCCCTATTCTTATACTAGATAGCCTTTACCTAAGAGGTAATAAGTTCTATCGCGGATAGCGTCGATCGCTATAGGCGCGTACCTATCTAGGTGTCCGGGAGTAGGGAGTATTCCTCTACCGCCTCGGAGAGTCTCGTTATAACTAGCTTCTTAAGCGCCTTCCTAAGAGTATTAAGGAGCGCAATTAGGCGGTACGACTTTACCTACGTATAGTCTTCCTTTTACGGCTTACGTAGGACTACTATCGTCGATTATTTAAATACTATCGGGTAGTATCCGGTCTATAGGTAGGCGTTAAAGATCGCTATAACTACTAGGGCTAGTTGATCTCTACACTTCTTTAGTAGCTCGTTTAGGATCCTATCCGGCCCCGGGGCTTTCTTCGCCGGTAACTTCCTAAGTATAGCGGCAACTTCTCCCTCGGACACCTCCTATTAGACCGCGATACTAGGGGCTAGGGGAGTAGAGCTGTTTATATCGCTTAGATTAGCCTCGACTAGGGGCGGGAAGAACTTGCTAGCTAGTAGACGTGCCTTGGCCTCGGGGTCGCTAACCGGGCTACTAGGCAATTGTAGCGCTAGGATAGAGAAGGAGGGGCCCTATGTAGGGTCCTGTCGGGCCTATTTCGCTAGCTTCTACATCCTCTCTAGCTTGCCGGCGATTTCTTCTACTATAGCCCTCTAGCCGACTGCTTTCTCCCTTCGTATTATAGCTTTCTTCTGTTAGTATGCCTCCCTATATACGTTCTAGGCCTCCTCGCTATAGCTACTCGTCTACACCCGGCGGGCTCTCCTTCCTTCTCTTACTACCGTAGTACACTCCGGCGTCTAGTATAGTTTAGACTATGTCGTTAGTTAGGTAAGCGGAACGTAAAGTAAGGTCGCTTTTCTTATCTCGTCTATTAACCCTTAGACTGCCTCGTCTATCTCGTCTTTACTAATGTATTACTACTACGCGATCTAGACTAGCCTCTCGGAGTCATCGAGGCACGCCTAGATGTTAGCCTAGTAGGCCTTTCCCTAGTTTAGCTTAGGGGTTCTCGCTAGTATACGTTATATCTATATCGTAATAGAGGTCCTAACTAGTATATAGTCTAATGACGCCTCGAGTTTATATTCGATCCTATAGTAGGTTACCGTATAGTAGTAGCTATCTAAGATCTAGGAGAGGTCGATCGTGCCGTAGAGTCCCCCTCTCTTCTAGGTGCCTAGGTCCTTCGGGGTATTAAGGGCAATTACGTTACTCGCTATCAAGTCGAGTACTTCGTCGGCTATAGGGTACGGCTATATAAGGCTTTCCTAGGAAGGGTGGTATATGTTAAAGTCTCCTACTACGATATAGTACCCTTGTCTCTTAAGCGCACTATCTAGGTGTCTATAGACCCCTAGGTCGCGGCTAGACCTCGAGGCTAGCGGTTATATATATAGGTTGTGTATCTAGGTGCTACCTACGTAGAGGGAGGTAATATCGCCCCCGCCTTCTTCGTCTACGTAGTATACTACCTCCTAGTCGGATTCTAGTATGTCTATGCTAACATAGAAGCACGTACGGGGTCTACCGTCGCCTCGTAGGCATGTCGTGTAGTCTAGTAACTTGTAGGTCGTTAGTCTCTTATAGTACGGGTTAATCTAGAGCTCCTAGATTATAAGGACGTAGTAGACGCGCGGGTCCGCCTCGTGTAGGAAATGGTTCTAGACTATATCCTTGCTATAGTTGACGTTATACTAGATGATACTAAGCGCGTCGAGGCTAGTTATCGGTATCGACAATTATTTCCTCTATATCGTCCTATGTCCTACTACCCTATACGTCCTAGTCTACGCCTATCGGCTATATACTAAAGGGGAGCCGGGCCTAGTTAGATTCCCTCGCCGTAGCTAGTAGAGTACGTGGCCTCCCGTACGCCCTAGGTTACGTATCCTTTATATCGTTCTCGGCCCTAGGGCGCTTATGCCCGACCGCCGCTAGTTAGTTCCGGTATAGGCTAGCCTTACGGTCGCCGTAGAATCTTAAGGCGACGGTTCTATTTGTGATTGCCTTGTTTTTCGCTAGTTTCCGCTATAGGCATTCCGTACTATACGATAGGTAGTGCCCCGGACAGTTCGCGTACCGTCTCGTAGTCGATATATAGTCCCTAGATATATAGTCTCCTATATAGTTCGAGTAGGCCTACTTATTTGTACACGTATAGGTTTGGTGTCTATAATGTTAGCATTTAAAGTATTAGAGGACACGAAAGGATAAGGAGTACTTTTCTACTATCTTAAGGCTATATTACTAGACTAGGCCTTGTTCTATCGCTAGATCCGCCGCTTTCGCGTCTTATAGCTATACTATTAGCGCCGAGGCCTTCTTACCTTCTAGCCATTTCCTATAGAGCCAAGTCGCCTTCTAGATTAGAGAGTTAAGAGTGACCGGGTTGTCCTCTTAGAGAGCGCGTAGGTGACCCTAGTTAGTTAGGTTAAACTCCTTAGGCATATCGTAGACTAGGATCGTAAATTGTTTCGTTAAGACCTTCGCTAATGCCGTAACCTTAGATGCCTACTATAGCTATACCTCTAGGTGCCTCCTAGTAGTAGTAGAGCTAGTATAGATCTATAGAGTGCCGTTAGACTATTAGTACACTACGACTACCCCTAGTTAGTTAATTCGTTAGGCGAGCTCCTTGTTTAATAGCTTCGCAACTTCGGCCTAGTCTTCCTTTGCTACAATACGGATCGTAACTACATCGTACGTTAGGCGGGGGCCTAGTATCGATACCGCGACCGATGCCTAGCTATAGGGGTATTGATTCCGGGTGGCCTTGCTAATCGCCTAGGACGTCGTCCTTATTTCTTGTTGCCCTCGGTAATACGACAGTATAAGCGCCGTACGTAGCTAAGTGATCATTACCTATAGAGACCGGTAAGGGAGCTGATCGTTAGTTTCTATACTTTTTACGTCCTCTATAAGTTGCTACTAGTTATCTTAGGGGGGCTTCGCCTATAGGGCCGTAGGCGCCGTTAGTACCGTAGCCTAGGCTACTATTACCTAGGAGTTGCCTAATGTAGCTAGGCACCTCCGCGGCGTTTAGAGCTAAAGAAACAGGGTGAAGAGAGCTTCAAGCTATCTAGATTGAATAAGGTAGAACTCCCTTAGTCCTAGGGGCAGTGGCCTGCTTTATATATCGTTAGAATGGCCTTAATAAGAGCTTTCGAATATGTCTTGTTTTGGCGTAGAGATCGATGAGCGTTTTCCTCCCTCCGTTCTATATAGTATCTCCTCCCGTCCTTTATATAGTAATTATAGTAAATGCCGTCGGGCGTAAGTATCTTACTAGGGTCTCCTAAGCGCTTACGGTAATAATATAGAGTATAGACCTATTAATTACGAAAGACATCCTAGATAAACTCCTATCGTAATAATTCGTCGTGTTCGTTAAGTATAGGTATCTTATCGAGGGTTTATTAAAGGTTGTCGTCCGTAGGTATCGGCGGCGAATCCGAATTAATAAGGCGATTAAGACGTATAATACGCTTATATTAAACAGACTCGGAGTAAGCTTAAGCGCGGCGGTAACTACGGCTAGGAGCGGATAATAATAGTATAGACCTAAGAGGTCTAGCTCTAGGCCTATAGCGTAGGTAAATCCGGTCAGCCTCTTCTTTATCGTTGTCTCTATATATAAAATCTATCCTAGGGTACTTATTCTTATAAGGTATATACTACTTATACTTATAGATTAGGTTACTACCGATAACGCTATCGTAGTAGTAAACGTAATAGTTCTCGGTTATACTATCCTATCGTAATTCTACCCGTAAGATATAATACTTAGTATATTCGAAGTAGTTAGGAGCCTTTAGAGCGAGGAAAGCTCGGCGTAGAGCGATAGGCGCTATTAGCGTAGCTAGCGCGCTAGGAGGTATTAGCGTAAACGATATATTCTAAGAGGCGGTACTAGTTATATTTTAAGAAGTACTAGTACTAGTACTACCGCTAGTATTAATGTCCTATTCCTTACCCTATAGCTTATCTTATTTAGCTTATTATTATTAACGAGTCGTATATCGACTAGTACGCTTAGCTATATTCCGAGCTTAAAGATCTCTAACTATATTCGGTATATATCGTACGAGTAGGTAATACCTTAGAATCTAATTAGGATTTAGTATTAGATATGTTCTCGGTATCTATAGTTAAGATATTAAAGGAGGTGTACTAAGGGGCGACCCGGTAGGTAGGTTCGGATAGCGAGTAGGCGTAGGCTAGATCTACGGAGGCTAGATCTACGGCGGGTATATCTACGGAGGGTATATCTACGGAAGGAACTCCTTATTCGGCTTCTTAGAACTATAGTAGGTATAGCTATCTAGGCTAAGAGCTTTAAGGTCGATGTCGATAGGTACTACCGGCTTAGAGGGAGGGGTGTTCTTATAAGGACTACCGCCTCCTAGGGGGTCTAGGGATACACCTCCTAGTACGATTGTTATTATAGTAGTGTATCGTTCTATTCTTCTACTATTATTATTGTCTGTCTATCTTAATAGTAGATAGAGTAATAGAAAGTACGATATCGAGATAGAGATTACGGAGGAGAGAGAGAGACGAGCTTAAGAACTTAGAAAGTAAGCGGAAGTAGATTACGGAAAAGAAGACGGAAGAGAGTAGAACTGTCACGGGTAGCTCGCGACCCCTTACTATAGCTACGTCGGCCCGGGTGAACCGCGGACCTTCCGTATCGGGTTAGCGCGGCTTAGCTTTACTTTATAACTTCGCCGCGCCTCGCGCTCCTCTTTTATAGCTTCGTAGAATAACAACTCTCTCATTCGGACCCTATAGTACGCGCGCCCTTATAAGAACATTCGATATAACCCTAATTTACCGTAATTATATATAAGAATCTTCTATAGGTATCCGATACTATTTATTAAATACTATCTCGGCGTATATAGCCTTCCGCCCTATACCGAGCTACTAATTCAGTTCCTATATATAATGTTTACGTATTAGTAGTGTCCGTATTTATCTTGTCGACTATCGTATATACTAGGGGTCCTACGGAGCTATATAGGCTCCTCTAGAGAGGGCGTAGCCTCTAGCCTCCTTTATATTACTAACGCTCGTTTAGTTACCTAGCGTCTACGCGGTATCTTCGACGTACTAAGGGTTTCTATATACGTCCTATATACGTCCTATATATAGATTTATACCCTTTATATAGAGCGTACGTATTAAGACTTTTTATAAGGAGGAGCGACCTTTTATAAGGAGGTAGCCGCTATTATAGCGCCTCTTCGCCTAACCCTATAGAGCTATACGTATCCTCTAGGTAGGGCGTAATATCAAAGTAATAGCAGGCTCCTTAATAGATTAGTACGTATATAAATGTTAGGGCGAGAGCCTAGCCTATAAGATATAAGAGTAAAAGCGAGAATGTAGGTACGAAGTATAGATATAAAGGGTATAGTATAATTGCTACACAAAATAAAAGACGAAGAAAGTAAGAGAGGCCTAGGGAAGGCTAGATACTTATACGCGATCCTCGCGAGTATATATCCCCGTATTAATAGGGCTAACCCGTACGAAGCCGCGCTTAGTAGCTTTACTCAAAACCTTATTCTAACCTGCCCTACGTTCCGAGTCTTCTACGTGCTTCTTCTAGGGTCTAGCGTAGTTGCGGGTGCTCGCGGGAGTACCGTAAGTTATATAGTTACGAGCCGAAGTGAATCTGTTAAGGGTTAGTAGAGTAGTGAATTTAGAGGGCTAGGTCCCGTAGTAAATGTTACGGGGCCTATAATTCTTAGCGCTTATATACTAAGCTAGACTTTTACTTCTTAACGACTTCTAAGTACTCTAAGGCTCTTCTGTCCCTACCTTCTATATACTCTATAGGGAGACTATAACAATAAAAGAGTCCTACTGACTCATTATGTTAGTGAATGCTTTATATAAGGTTAGGGTAGCTTTTGACTTCCCTAGTCTCACTTCTTATCTCACTTTTACTAAAGCTATATCATTGAGATAATTTGTATGCCTATTGTCTCGCGTAGCGGCAATATAGCTAAGTAGTTATCTATAACTATAGCACGTTGTACGATACATCCTTAGTGTGCTATTATATTAATGCTATTGCGAGACAATAGCCTATTATAGGGCAAAAGTCCGTTTGTAGCTTGCTACGCTTAGGGGTTGAACTCATCGCTTCACTACCCTCTAGGTTATCGAAAGTCTAATCAATTAATTGATGGCGCATTACTTATCGTGGCCTATCGAAGCTTTAAACTTATCTTCTTCTCTTTATTATGTATAGCGGGTATCACCGGTCGTGGCCTCCTTAGGATGCGGTATTCGTTACCTTCCCTATTGTTGCCTAGGTGCGCCTACGCCTCGCAGTGTTGTCTTCGGGCGGCTATAGGATGACTCGATTGAAGTTCATAGGTATGAACAGTCGGTGGGTTCGCTCACCGGCGATAATGGGGTGTTTGGATATACTGTAATAGTCTCACCTCCGTCGAGGGAAAGTTGTAAAGGCACCTTCGGGGTGCCTTACTTTCTACACTTTAGAAGGTCGTGAAGGTCACCAGTTCGAGCGTGCCCTGTCTATCTCTTTTTGCTAATGCCTATGGGGGTGGGGTGAGGTGAGCGTGGACACAGAGTGAGACAGGCGTCAAGGTCGCTAGTTCGAGCGTGTTCAATTGCTGCATCGTCGTCTCTTTTTGCTAGTAGGCACGGTAGGTATAACTTGACAGTGTTTCTCGTGATCTGATTGGCTGTCGCTATCTACGCGCTACGGATGCTGCAGCTGCTACGGACAGGCTCGTTTCTGCCGTTTGATCGTTAGCCAATAGGGCTGCGAGAAACACCTTGCACATACCGCCGGCAGTATATGAGGTGCAAGCTATGATGGCGCCATACCATTGTCCTGGGTCTCCGTCACTACCGCCTTACGCATCCTGCTTCTGCTTCATCCAGTAGGTTGTATTACTGGAGGTTAGGTCGTCCAGCTTGGGCGCAATCTGTTTCTAGTCTTCCAGCTCGGGCGCAATCTGTCTCTAGCCTTCCAGCTCAAGCGCAATCTGTTTGTGGTCGTCCAGCTCGTGGGCGCAATCCGTTTCCTATTGCTGACACCAACACCGCTGTAGTATCCAGGTCCGTCTCTTCTCGTTCCCTAGGGGAGACCCCCGAGACCCCCCTCTGCCTGCGGCAAGCTCTTGTCGCGAGGTGTAGGCGTGTGTGGTCTCCAAATCCATCTCTTGTGTTTCCAGGGAAGACCCCCTGGACCCCCCTTTGCCTGCGGCAGGCTCTTGTCGCGAGGGCTGTCGATTGCCTCCGGCGGGCTCAATGACCTCCGCTCGAGTGTTCGCAGGCTCACACGTCGCTATGGTATTGCGCAGTGTTGCTGAATCCGTGTTGTGGTGGTGACTGCGCACGGCCTCGCAAGCTCGGCGCATGCCGCAGTCTCCACCTACACGGATTCAGCCAATGGCTACGCCGCACTAGCAGCTAGCGTTCAATGGACTTCGTCCAATGAACGCTGCGCTTGCTCGGTGCGGCTTCGCCATATTATAACGCGCCTTCGGCGCAATGAGTATAGTAGCGTGTTGTTGCGGATACGCTGAGCAATGGTTCGGAAGAGACAGAGCGGTATACTTGCATAGAATAGCATTCCACGCAGTTGACTAAACGGTGTATGGTCCATCGCACCTCTCTGCTTTGAATCTTTCAGCTCGCCGCATCGATCATGATCATCGTCGCAGATCACTTTACATCTCCGTTTTCGTCTCGGCGCATTGCATGTGTTCCATCTTGTGTGACCACTTCGCCATGCCTCATGTCGCTAGCCGAAGGGCTGTGTATTGCGACAAAGGGTCGACCACATCGCGAGTATAGCTCTTTCACGCTTTCATCCTTTTACACCATATTGTCATGTTCTCCTACTCTTGAGTGTCGTTGTCGCGTCGGAGTGTGGTCGTATCAATATACACGGCCGTGTCTCTGGGCTCAACGCAGGATCGATTTCGGCCGGACGTTCTGAGCTGGAGCGACAGCGCAGCGAGCAGACCTGACCATATGGAAGAAGCCCCAGTAAGCTGGCCAGTGTTTGGATCAGCGCGTGCAATGGATCGCGCTCGGAGTTGTGGACATCATGCGCTCTAAAAGTCATGGAGTCCTCGAAGCCAAGCTTTGCCAAGACTGGACTTGTGAAATGAATGAACATTCCGACATACTGTTCCTTGGGCTAGCTCGGTAAGATACACGCAAGATACAGCTGGTGAATAATCTTCTTGACGAGTTGCAATGCAGGTGGAAGTGTTCTATGGTCGGCTGAGCGCCGGGAATCAAAGTTTTACTTGAGCTGCCCGCCCGACCCAAGCTTCCACATCTTTTTTGTAAGCTACATAGACAGACAGTCTTTTCCCTTGCACATCCTGCAACCAATCAGGCTGCTGCAGTCTCTCCGATATGGTGTATCGGGTACGTTGGAACAACGATAATTCCACATACGACCATGCCACTAATGGAGACAACAGCTAGCATCGCCCGCTTTCAACCATCCTCATGGTAGCACCGGGCGTGAGTTCCCACCACATTGTACCGTTGTCCGTGCAGGTGCTGACAGCTTCACAGAGAGCCGGGTTCGACTCGTAAGCATCTTTGCTGCACGATATGGCATGCAACGCATCCTAACAGCATTGTAGCCGGTATCGGAACACGTATTCCTAATTTTTGCTCACCACTGTGGTATGGTGTGACAAGTGCATACAGGGCTTCGCAAAGCCCGTGATCTGTGACTTGATGTAGCCACATACGATGCCACAGTCTTGTACAATGTCTATTAGGGGGGTTTATTTTTGGCTTATATCTCTCACAGATATGTAGCAAGATCTCATGAAGTGCTCCTGCTTGCAAGACTGTGTCGCAAAGTGTTCTACTTGCCAATTGTTCTGTGCAGTTGTAGACGAGCTCTTGCGAAGAACTCCGACGGAGGATCACCCGTGTTGGGATCGTTCACTTGTTGCGGCTTTGCACTTCCACATTTGACGCCAAGCCCGGAATCAGTCTCCAAATTGGGAAGTTTCGAAGGACGCTCAGCCAACCAGCCACTTCCATAAAGCACTTACTGCAACATCAATGTGACGACTGTACTACTTGCTCACCCACGACATCGCCGAGGTGAAGACAGGTCGCGCTGTCGCGAATGTCAGGTCTGTATGCATGACTCTCACACGTTCTCATAACGTTCTCTGGTGCGGGAATCATCACGCACGACTCGATGTCGCACAGGTGTCATCGGGATCTCCAAACGCAGGTCTCAGGAAATCTCCGCCTCCACCCCTCCCGCGGTGATGCAGGAACACAACACCACCAACAACGAGGTCCCATGGTCGGACGACGGCATGGCACATGATGGCCGGCAGGGGCGAGCCAGCTCTTTTCCAGACGACGCAAGGGAAGCTCTCTGGCATGCAATTGGCGGGGAACCAACCTCCAAGCCGGTCACGTTGGATCTGAGATGACCTTTGATAGACAGGCTACAGCTGCCCGAGACAACAGAAAAGGTTGCCCAAAGATCCCTCCCATGCCGCCTTCTCCTCACCTTTTTCATCAACTTGTATCGATACATTTGTGCCCAAACTCTCCTCTGGGCTCTGCCGTCTCCACGGGCTGCCGCTGTTTGACGCGAACGGCACACGGGATGTGACAAGGGATTGCCGACCGCAAGGCGCGGATGCAGATGAAGGGGCCCAGGGGACGATCCTGCTGCGAGCCCGCCAGCGCACGCACGACATGAGCGAGAGCGCTGTAGCGGTAGGCGATGCTGTGGATATGCTGGGGAAGCAGGTTTGGTTGTTTGGCCTGCCTGTTTCTTTTCGTTTCTCTGGATCGTTTCTGTTTCTTGCCCACTTTGCTTGCCGAGGAAACAAACCATTGCAAATGACGACTACGACCAGGATCGATCTCACGACGGTAATACTCTGCTATGATGGTCAGAACGAAGTACGACGACAACACGAGCAGGCCATCTGCTGAAAGCGACGGCGCACCGTTTCCTTCAACGACTTCGATCGGCCGGCAGCGGCATCTCCAGGCGTTCGCTCTTGCAGCAGCTGCAGCTTGCATCATCAACCTTCGACTGCCATTCGGCCATTTTGCTGCAGGACACTGGACATGCCCGCGGTGGCATTGACAACGCACGACTTCACCACATCTTGCAACGATACAGGAGACGGTCTTCCAGATCGATTTTCTGGACTTCTGCACTAGCATTTCGGCGTTGATCCTGCTTGTACAAATATAGAAAGGTGAGTCTGGGCGGATTCCATCCCCGTAACAGTTTTCGCTTCGAGGGCGCATCGACCATTTTGCCAGCCACTTGACTTTACATGTATCCTGCCCGACCAGCCATCTCGACTTTAGCACGTCACGTCCACCCCGACCTCCTCAAAAGCTGCTGCCCTTGTCGCGTCGCGCTGCTCCCCTGCACGAAGATGGCTGTACACTCCCTCGAGGCATTGTCACTGTCGCTACCTGTGGAAGCATCGCTCACCACTGTCTCGCCGTCCAGAGCCTCGTCCCGTAATCCATACCTGCGCCAGCACCAGCACCAGCTCCAGCACCAGCACCAGCTCCAGCACCAGCACCAGCTCCAGCACCAGCTCCAGCACCCCGGTCACGCGCCGCGCCGATTAGATCTGCCTCTCGACGATTGCCGTCCTCGGTAGCAGTCCCTACCCTACCCTGCCCATTGGCAAGACAGTGGCCCAGCTCAGCATAGCATAGCGCACAGCGCCAGCAACGACGATTACCCGAACGATACTCGCTGACATTCATCGTTGCTGCATACCGCAGTAACACTGTCAGCCCCAACCGCGGGCAGGCTTAACGACCGAGACGATACCCACGACCGGTATACGACTTCTTTAATACAGCGCCAGGAGCAGGCTCAGGCACACTACCGCGAACAGCAGAACGACACCAGCAGACCTTCATCCAGCAGTGGCAGCAACGTTACCGCCCGCAGCCTCCGACGCACGAAACACTTTGAGGCTGTACCATCGCGTCTCAAACGATCGACTTCCTTCGACTCACCCACCAGCGCATCACCGCCCCGCGCAGGCGTAGCGAAGGCAAAAGCACATCGACGAGCGACATCTGCGCATCACTCCAGCACAACACCACATCCGGCGCTTCGCATTTCCCGGCGCACGCACAGTGCTATCCTCTACGCGCTTGAAGAGGCAATCCGCAAGCCGATCCCTTTCACCGCGGACGAGATCGAAGAGAACGCCCAGATGTCGGATCTCGGCGGTGGCAGCGCAGCGCGAGCATCCAACAATGGCGGAGCGCGAACAGGCGGGCCAGTGCCCGTGTCAGGCGGCGCGCAGATACGGACACCACAGATGATCATGAGGGATCGCGAGGCACGAGAGCAGCGGCGGATGGAGGAGTCGCGGCAGGCGGAGGAAGAGCAGAAACGCCGTCAAGCTGAAGAGAGGCGAACGAGCGCTGAGCGAAGAGCTGCAGCTATACCTGGTGCTGTGCCGCGGTTCAGTAACACGTCAAGTCAGTACAGCCCTGACGTGTCTGCGCCGCAGGTTCCACGCTTCGACAGCTCTTCTGGCGATCAGCGGCGGAGCAGCCGCATAGCTGGGGACGTTGCTGGCGCGAACATGCTGGGCGATCCAACGAGTAGGGCCAGTCAAGATCTACCCAGCAGACCTGCTGCGCAAGACTATGCTTCAGGTAGAGCCCGAGGGCCTGCACTGTCGCAGCAGGATCAACCTAGACCGGCACCTGCAACAACTGGCGCAACACGGCGGACACAACCCCAGCAAGCTACGCGGACACAAGCTACCACTGCTGGCGCACAGCCCAGCTCATCAGCACACGCATCTACAGCAGCGACGGCACCGGGTGAAGGCTCCCAGCGAGGGACTGCATCATCGTTCCCGCATGCTTTTGAAAGATGGGAAACACTGTCATCACACTGGGAAGGCTTGACGAGTTACTGGCTACACAAGCTGGAACAAAACACGGAAGATATCCGAGAGACAGTACCCAACGCCTCGACACTGAACAGGCAGATCACGGATCTATCAGCAGCAGGAGCTAACCTCTTCCACGCGGTAGTCGAATTACAACGATTACGCGCCAGCAGTGAGCGTAAGTTCCAACGATGGTTCTTCGAGACGCGAGCGGACAACGAGCGCAATCGCGAGATACAAGCCGGCATGGAAAGGCAGCTCAAAGTTGAGCGACAAGCACGAGAAGATGCAGCGCGGAACACAACAGACAACTCCATCGCTGTGGAGAACGCCAAGCGCGAAGTCAGTGAGATGCGGCGCGAGCTGATGATCTCGAAAGATGAGGCACGACGAGCATGGGAAGAACTTGGTCGTAGGAACCAAGAATCACTTGACACAGCTCAGAGTCTCAAAGAAGGCCGGGTCACGCTTGTCGCTGGAGTGCAAGTGGTGCCGTACTTTGGCGGCCCAGCAAGTCGGACCGGAAGTGCTAGCCAAGGGCCGCAGAGACCTGTGACACGAGATGGTCCGTCAGGGTATGCCAGCACTGGTCTGGCGTCACAAGCGGCCGCAGCTGGTATGCAGAGTCCGGGTGATGAGCGAGAGTACTATCGCCACGATGCTGCATCGCCCACGAATACGGACCCGTTCACAGACAGTGGTCGGCAACAACCACCTTCACAATCACTGGCACAAGGATCGTACCATCCTCAGAGCTACCAGCAAGGACATGGTCAAGATCGGACCCCGACATCTGCAGCCACCATGCAAACAGCCATACCGGCATCATCAAGTCCCTGCCAGCAAGTGACGCCAAGCCAGTACCCTGCAGCAAGCTCACCAGCACAACAACGGATACCACAGCCGTCGGTAAGTACTTCAGAAGCACAACGCTACTATCAACAAGGCAGCCAACCTGCGCATACCGCACCTGGCGCTTCCGTCCCACGAACCACCGCTATCCTCCCGCGCGAAGAAGTCCGCTTTGTCGGCGAAGGCAGCTACGGCGGCTCCAACCCCGAGATTGGCACCGAATATGCCCTCGACGGTCGCGGCGAAGTCCAATACGACGAACGCGGCAATCCCATCATCTTCCGGCAACGAGGCCAACCACAACCAGCCCGCTCCTCCGCCTCCGAGGAAGACTTCGATACCGAGGAAGCAGTTCGTCGCGAACGAGATCAGGCTGCGCAGTTCCATGGCGGGCTGATTCCTGAAGCACCGAGCGTGCCAAGCAATAGCGCGGCGGCGATGGCAACGTATACACCCGCCACTGCAGGCGGAGGTGGAGGTGGGAGCAGCGGTGGTGCCGAGTCTACGCCTGACTATGAGGGCGAGGGATATGATGATTATCAGCAGTACGTCCCCCGCCATCATCATCCTACGAGATTGAGTGATGTGCTGGAAGAGGAGGAAGAGAGAAGTAGTAGGAGGACTATGGATTAGGCGTCCGGACTTGCTCATCAGCCGACGAGACTCAGCGAGGTGGCTGAAGAAGAGGAAGATGAAAGCGCCACTCACATCGAAGTGGTGGACTGGGAGAAACCGCTCCCGCCTCTGCCGAGCATCGATGGTGCGAATGACGAGGACGCTTCATCGCCTGGAGGGAGGAGGAGTGTGTGGGAGTGGTACGAACTCTGACCAATCAAAGGTCAATCTCTTTGAGTGAGCGTGCGTCGGATGAAAGCCTGAACAGGAGACATATCGTCGACTTTGTGCTGTTTTCTTGCATAGCGAGGGCGTGTTGAGAAAGAGGGTACATGGCGGCATTACGTTTACTGTGTATACGGCTGGCTCTCTTCCGTTTTAGCATATTGCATGGGAGGGTGTCTGTAATGTTTGACGCGTGCGCGATTGGTGGCAGAGAGATTGGGAATTGGTGGCTTTGGGGAGAGAGAGAGTTGGCGGTTTTAGGTGAAAGTGTGATACCATGGGCTGTGTGTGGCCTTATTTCTTTGCATTGCATTTGTACTAGTATGGCGAACCTGTTGTACTATAGTGCTGTAGAGGAAGAATGGGGACGTGCTGAATTGTTAGCCAACCGGCACAGACATCACATGGTGATCAGTGCAAGCTCACCCTGGCCATGAAGAGGATGTACCCACGAGCTAGCGAGCTGTTGATTAGGCGAATTTACCCTGAGAGAAGTGGGATCGGTAACGAAGAGGCGAAGTCGACACTTCAGCCGCATGCGCATTGCCCAAGAACGAGGCGCTCAAAAGGCAGGGGAGCTGGTTCGGGTGTGGTTACACAACAGAAGAGCACGAGCTGTGGCGTTTGACAGCTATTCAGGGCAGCTCCAATGACCAGAACTTCAGTCTGACAACGACAACGGATCTTCCAAAGCGCGCTGACGATGCGCCTGATACACACAACTGATTTGTATCTCAGGAGTTTCAGCCAGAACATTCCAAAGTATGCTATCCTCTCTCATCGATGGGCCGAGAATGATGACGATGAGGTGACTTTTCGCCAGTTCTGCAGAAAGGACAATACCACGAGCACTGGACATCTCAAGATTGAGCGCGCATGCGCTCTTGCCAGAAGTGGAGGCATCGAATGGCTATGGGTCGATACTTGCTGCATCGATGCCAGCAGCAGCGCGGAGCTGTCCGAGGCCATCAACCCAATGTTTGCATGGTATCGTGACTCTACGATCTGCTATGCATTTTTGACAGACCAGGACGTCAGATACTTCGAACCTCTACCCAACCATGTCCCATTCATCTACTCCCACGAGGCAGCAGCGCAGGCCAATTATAGCCCGGTGGATGCCGACTTCTCGACATCGTGGTTCGGCCGAGGCTGGACATTACAGGAGCTTCTAGCACCCCGAGCTATGCAGTTCTATCACACTGCTTCGGATCCTAGCATTAAGCCACTCCCCCTTGGCACCAAATCCAGTCTCTGTAACATACTCTCCAGCATCGCCGGGATCGAGAGAGCCTTTCTTAGTGGGCACACGAGCCTGTCTACGGCGAGCGTATCGAAACGAATGTACTGGGCCTCGAGGCGGCGCACAACTAGAACGGAAGACATTGCATATTGTCTACTTGGCCTGTTTGACGTAAACATGTCATTGTTGTATGGCGAAGGTGCCAAAGCCTTCACCCGTCTACAGGAAGCGATCATCGCGCAATCAGATGATGAGACCATATTTGCTTGGACGGCGCTAGTCGAATCTACAAAGAATCCTTGGTCAGCGCAGCAAGGTCTAGCACCACGCGGCATGCTAGCAAACTCGCCAGCTGAATTCTGGAGATTCCCTTGCCTCAGACGGGGCCGTGAGTTCTACGACCGACCGCCTTATAGAACGACAAATCGGGGTCTCGAGTTCCCGATAGCTATAGACTCCATGCGAACACTGCTCAGCTCTTCACTATATGGCCGGGTCATCTTGGCTGCAGGCGAAGCTGACGTGCTCGTATCTTTACAATGCACCTGCGACTGTCGAGGTGCTGGCGATGGAGGAAGCTTCGCCGTCCTCATGTGTCGCGAAGCGCAAGATCAAGGTCGTCAAGGCCTTGATCCCGCCTCGCCTCAGGGAATTTGGTCGCGAAGATCCGCGCTCAAGTTGTTCTGGCATACGCCGAAGTGGCTATTTCGATTCCCTATGGGCCATCACTTGATTCACGTAGCGGCACCTAGTCAAGCGCGCACTGTCCGGACAACGAATCATCGTGACCTTGAGAAGCTTACGCCATATCGACCTGCTGGGATGATCCTTTCTATGACGAGATCTTCGTGCGCTTCGTCCTTGCTGCTCATGAGCTGCTTCGAGCATGTACTGGGGCCACTGCTCACATTGAACATCTATCTAGTTGGCTGGAGCATGGCTGGCTACAGCTTGTTATACCTTGGCTTGGGAGCACTGCTATCTAGTACGGGTGTCTTACAGCGAGTGGATAACATCGGCATGATGATCAGCCTCGTTCTCGCTGCATGGCAATTGCCCTACGTGGCGATGCGTTACGCGACTGAGACTGGGATGTACTGGAAGTCAGTAAGGCGTGGTGACACAAACGGCAGTGGGCGTGGAAGATCAGGTCATGTACCACGATCACTCAGGGAGCTCTATCTCAACGGTCACTTGTTGGTCATGATCTTTTTCGGTGCTACGGCTTGCAGTCTCATGTTGGTAAACTACTTTGTACGTGAAGGCCGTGTGCCAGATACCGGATCGTATGCATAAAGTTCATGGAGCAGGCACGCGCTTGGAGGACCATCTCCAACATCAGCCCGCCACCGGCGTCTAACGGACATATTGTCGAGTGTGAAGTCATGGTATCCGGCTCCCATAGGCTTGAAAGTATGGCTACATTTTGCCGGAGCTACACAGGACGCAGTATTGGCGCGTCTAAGAGTGGTTGGAGCCACTTCTCGCCGCTGTCTTAGTTGACCAGACAGTACCTGTACCTTGGCTTGCCCTCCTCAAAGTCCCGGATAACCTGGTTGGCGTCCTTCTCATAGGCCGGGTCTGAATCCAGGCTTGCACCTTGTTATCTGAAGCCAATTGCAACATCTCTTCGATCTCTTGCGGACTGCCGATCAAGCTACCACTGACGCTGACACCCTTCATGATCGGACTTGCGGCACCAAAAGAGGGCATGGGATCTTCGGCAAGACCAAGCTGCACGAAGCGGCCCTTGTAGCCCAGGGGGCCCACTGCGCACAAGTTAGCCGATAGACCCCCACTCGTCAATGGAAACAACTCACCGTATGGTTTGAATGGCATCTTCGGGTTCGAGATGGTGCCGATGATCAAGTCAAGATATCCGGCATGCTTCTCCTGCCACCCTTCCTCTCCGGTAGCAATGAAATCATCTGCGCCCATCTTGCGAGCATCTTCTTCCTTGGTCCTGGAGCGAGAACAACATGACGTCGAAACCGATCTCTACCGCAGTCAATGTCCGTCATCGGGTTGGAATTGGCTTTGATAGTCACCAGCATAGCAGAATGCTTGTCGATTCCGCGGACATTCTGGCGTACATGCTGCACCATGGAGGTGTGCTTGCATTCCATCTTTGACGGGCTCCAACCGAGCTAGGGCATTGGACCGAGACCATACCTCATCAACGTGTTCTGGGCTTTCGTGTGAGACTGGTGATGGGCACGCGCGATGCGGCCCCGCCAGCGAATGACGCCTCCAAACAATCGCGGCGTCTCGTGAGCAACTTTTGGAATTCCCTCTCATCGGCGCCATACAGTGTAGTGTTCGATTGCGGCCGCCTTCGTCGTCAACTTCAGGCGTGAGCAAAGTCCTCGTGGTTTGGCGGCCTCTGTCTCCCGTCGCTCTTGACTTGTGTTCGGCTCCGACGACAATCATTCTGGGAGTCATGGTAGAATGGCTTCCACTTTCCACAGACACGTTCACTTCTGCTCACAAAGCCTTGTACAGCATGATATCCTGCCTTCCCTCAACACACTCGTACTCCAGCCCTTCGAAACCAACGACATTCTTCAGCATGGCAGAAGCGTGAGCTCCACTGAAGATCGCTGATGTCCAGGAATCGATGTCCGGCGATGATAGTCCAACAGCAAAATAGTCGACCATCGTCATGCTCTGCAGTCTAGCTTGTGCACGAACGAACATGATCAGGTCCATCAGGTTGATTTGCATCTTGGTGACTCTGACATGCCTGAGTGCAGGAAGTGTCTGCTGTGAAAGTAGCCGGCTCGACTTAGAGTCCGCAATCTGCCGACAATCGGCAAGGAGAACGAATTCGAAAGTGAGGTCGAGAGACGTGAGTGCGGTGCTGCGTGCTAGACACACGAGTAAGAATTCCATGCCGTTGTCGGATTGCACCGTAGTGCCTCGCAAGACCAGTTTCATAGAGCTGAGGTTCAGACGTGATGTAGCATACGGAGATGTTGCCTGTCGACGCCCTAAATCATCGCCTCGACAAGCCCTTGATGATGTTGATGGAGATGGTTGTGAGAGTGCGGTGCAGACTGAGCGGACTGCTCTCCGGGAGTGATGAGGCGGCATGTTAGACAGGTGGAGCCGAGGGAGGAAGGCGCCGGAGTCTGGAGATCCTTGCTCTCCAACGGCCAGGCCTCGGAGGATGGCCACGTGGTGACGTGGCTGTGCCTGGACCGTGGACGTGGCTGTTTTTGAGTTCGATCTGGCAGGAACGGCGCGACCAGAATATCAGCAACACCTTTCACGCCTTGCCCGCGACTCTGCAGCTGCCCTGCTCTCATCGTTGTCCATATCGTGATTTTGCGCGAATGTGCGAGATGTGTTATCAGACAAAGGCTCCGACGTCCCGGTGTTTGGTGTTTATCGGCTTGTGAAGTTGTGCCGTCTTGGCGCGTCCTGCCCTCCACGCCCTCGTCTCCGACCGACTCCATGTGCAAGCAGTGCAAGCGAGCGACGGGTGGCGCCAAGTACCTGTCCCTTCGTGACTGCATTCCTGGTGTCCACCTTTCCCGCTTCCCTCAATCGCGACACTGACACGCCGACTTGGCCAGCGGGCTGATAGCAGCAGTGCATTGCACATCGCGCATGCACAACAACCATGTCTCGTGAGCTCGCGGAACGCGAAGTCCAGCGCTACTACCAGCCATGGCTCGCCGCCCACGGCTCCTCACTGAATGTCGCGAAGCATGTTGAGAGCATCGCGCAACTCGATCTCGCACGCCACCCAACGAGATGCTTCTTCATCTGCCAACAGCGATGGTGCTCAGAGCCAACAGAGCTCGCCCGTCAGTGCCCGACCAGAACAGGAAGCTCGATTGAATCCGTCAGCCAGGCCACGAATGACTACTCGAGAGTCTTCTCGTCGCGTACCAAGGACTTCCTCGCGCAACAGAGGCGAAGACACCATGACACGAATGTTTCTCAGAGCTGCCGACATCTTACGTGACTCAGCTCTCGCCGATGGGGCAGCTATATTTGGTGCTACAGCAAGTGCTGATGAGAAGGCCAAGCTGATCGTCACGCCTGCTGGATTCGATGGAGCCGTTGATGGCAGCATTCGCACAAGTACTGAAGCACAGCCATCGCCTCGAACCAGCTCCGAGTCGGAAAAGCACGATACCACAGCATCGGACTCCGACTCTGCACCTACCGCCAGACCGTGCAAAAGTCTGGCCTTCTCCATAGCAGACGAATATGCACGTTGTGAGACCGAGAACGGCACGGCTTTGACGCTTGGAACGCTGGAGAGGTACTTTTCGCTCTTCCCCCAGGGCAGAGCTTTCTCATTCACCGAAGAAGGCGCAGGCGTTTCTTCAGCGGACGAGAGCGCTAGCGATAGGGAGCCGCCTCCTTCAGTTGCGAGCGATGGTACGTCAAACAGTCACGACAGAGTGCGCCAACGAAAGCGCCGCATGGACCACAAGGAGCTTCTCAACAAGATTCCTGGAGCCAAGAATGTCATCTTCCTGCCTCTGTACGACAATGCCGAGGAGAAGCTGATCGCCGGGTGCTTCCTGTGGACAAGCGTGACTGGGCGGATGATCAGTCTGGATGCAGATCTATCTTGCCTACGAGCGTTCGGCAATTGCATAGTCTCGGAGGTGATCAGGATGAACATGCAATGAAACGAAGCGGCCAAGACGACCTTCGTCGCATCAATGAGCCACGAGCTTCGATCGCCTCTTCACGGTATCCTTGGCGCAGCAGAGTTTCTCATGGACACAGCAACGGATGCTTATCAATCTGGTCTCCTGACATCAATCGTGACCTGCGGAAGAACACTTCTGGACACTCTCAACCACGTTCTGGACTACAGTAAGATCAATAAGCTCGGAAGAGTTCAAATGCGCAGGCATGCGAAGCAGAACAAGGCCATTAATCTGACGTCGGACTCATCGATGGAGAGCCTGAATATGGTCGCCGAAGTCGATCTGGGTGTACTAATCGAGGAAGTCGCAGAAGCTGTCACCGCTGGACACTCTTTCAAGAGACCATTGGGCGGCGCTGTAGGTGGCAAGACGTCGCGAAGCGCTAGCAGCTCGCGGGAGCCTGTCAGGACCAAGGAGAGCAAAGAAGACCCTGCGTCGTCTTCAGGAGAGCTTCTCGATGTCAATGGCCACGTTTGCGTGCTCTTGGACATCAGCCCGCGACGATCATGGTTCGTTCGCATACAGCCTGGATCGCTGCGTCGGATCATTATGAATCTGCTAGGCAATGCCCTCAAGTACACATCGACTGGCTTCGTAGCCATTTCTCTGCGTGCCCAGGAGGACCCAAACAGTTCGAAGGTCAAATGCCTGATCCGTGTTGTTGACTCTGGTAAGGGTATGTCCGAGTCTTTCCAGCGAGATCGAGCATTCCTTCCATTCTCACAGGAAGACCCGTTCCAGCCGGGTACTGGACTAGGGTTGAGCATTGTCAAACAGATCGTTGACTCGTTGGGTGGATCAATCGATTTGACTTCTCAAAAGGACGTCGGAACAGAGGTCGATATCCGCCTGAGTCTCACGCCTGCCGGCGATAGTCCTGTTCGGCCACCAGACCAAGAGATGATTGACATCGCAGAACGAACAAAAGGTCTGCACTTGGTCCTTCTTAACGTCACGCCAGCTGGCCAGACTCGCGGTCCGGATCATCACATCTCACGACTGGAGCAGACACTTCGGGAAATCTGCACCAATTGGTTCGGTATGAAGGTCACCACCTCATCGGAGATGGAAGTCGATGGTGCCGACCTATATTTGTTTTGCGAACCACCGCCGATTGAGGAACTACTCGACCGACATGCCGATACGAAGGCACTCTCGCGCCGAGGCGTACCGATCATTTTGGTCTGTATGAACGATGAAGACGCTATGTCGATATCACGAGATCAATCAACGGCTCTCAAGCAATTAGGGAGAATTGTTGAGGTGATACCACAGCCTTGCGGCCCTCGAAAGCTCGCCAAGGTGTTCTCGCACTGCTTAAGAAGAGCACAAGAAGTTGCTGAAGAGACAGGTATGTTATCGAAGAACGATACTATCCCTCAAGCGTATGCGCTTCGAGCTGCTTCGGGATAATGAGGAGCTGTAGCGCGCTATCCAGACAGACGGGCACTGACATCTTTTGTGATAGGTGAACCCACTCCTGAAGCCTCTATAAGCTCTCTGCCGATGACACCCGCTGCAGAAGAGCCCGCTAAGCAAGACCTTAGTAAGAGCATGTCCTGCGCGATCTCATATCCTTCGCCAACGCCGTTTGATCCAGCAACACCGTCACTACAATCGTCCCTCGAGCCGCAGCCCAAACTGCCCGTTAGGAAGGACCACGATAGCACGGCTTCAAGCTCGGGCTCACAGTCGAAGGACGTATCTGAAGCGCCCAGCAGAGCACGTTCACCAGACCCCGCCTTCCACATCCTACTGGTCGACGACAACAAGATCAATCGACAGTTACTAGTCATGTTCATGAAGAAAAACAAATTCAGCTACCTCGAAGCCGAAAACGGACAGGAGGCTCTAGATATCTACGAAGCAGCATGTCACGTCCCACTAGCTCCCGCCGACGAAAGCGACCACGCGACAGACCCAGACACAACAACTCGACCAGCACCTACCCGCCACGACTCGCACCTTCCCCGTCGCTTTGACTTTGTGCTGATGGATATCAGTATGCCGGTGATGGATGGGATGGAATCAACTCGCAAGATTAGAGAGTTTGAGCAGGAGCATGGGTTGAAGAAGACGAAGATTATTGCGCTGACGGGGTTGGCGAGTGCGCAGGCGCAGATTGATGCGGCGAGTGCTGGGATTGATCTGTTTCTTCCTAAGCCGGTTAAGTTTGCGGAGTTGAGGCAGTCCCTTACGGATGAGTCGTGAAGGGAGCAGCGGTAATGGTATATCGGACTGGGACTTGTATATCGGGAATGCGCTCTGCAGGCAGTCTCAACGGGCTGAGCGGCTGAAGCCGCGACATACATGAAGGTGAAGGTCTAGAAGGGTCAATACACCCGAGATTCCCAAGACTCAAGGGCGGCGACATCGATCTGGCAAGCCTGCGTTCAGGGCTGTACCGTTCGTTCGGGATATCGACAGCGGATCTTCTACGCCCTTAGCGGGCTCCCACATTGAGACACATGGACGCTACCTATGTTGATCCTCCCAGTGCCGGACTAGCTTGAGTGAGAAGAGAGGAACCAGTCATCCGAGAGGGTATCCTGCCGGATGGAGCGAATCATCAGAGATAGAACGGGCTCGGCAATGCTTGGTGCGACGAAGGCGAACACGGTAGAGGAGTGTGAGGCAGAAGCTCATGGCGTGGGTGGGAGATGTGAGCACTTCAAGATAGAGGGTGGTGGAGCGCAAGGCATTCTAGCGGAGGCGTGTAATGCACGGATTGATGTGCGTGTGGCATGAGACGGCACAGGACGATAGAAAGCATCGATCGGATAGAATAGACATCAGACGAACAGGTTCAGATGAGGCCGACTCTCCATGCACTCTGTGGTCTCTTTTGCGCTGCAACCCTCCAACCATAGTATGTATGCTCAGCACGGACTGAATATGACTTATGTAGCATCAGAATGGCCGAGCAACTGACTCCGGCAGCACTCGCGGATCTGCTTGGACGACGGTGTACAGATACGGATCTCGATGGTGAAGATGCGTGGTGCATCTTCTGAGCTATCAAATCACACGTTAGTGGGCGGCGGGTAGAGCACGTCCGAGAACAACCTGGGACTTCCTCCTGCGTTGTTTAGTCGACCTGGGGCGAGCTAATACAGGAGCGTGACTCGCTTAACGTTGGCACATGTCTGCCAAGCCAGCATTCGAGACATTCCTGCTCAATCTTCGGCTATTTCCCGTAGTTCTATCGCGACTGCCGCTTCTCGTCGCTCAGTTCAAATCTCACGCTCACGTTCTCCGGTGATCGCATAACACACCACATCGGCACAATCGGCGAGATGTCGCAGGCGAGTACCACCGGTCTACACAGGTCTCAACATGCTGACGCTACCGCAGATCACAAAGCCGCAGTCCCTAGCATGTCTTGCCGTCTTCGACACCGCCGAACTCGCCGAGGCCATCTTCCTCGAGTTACCCATGCGCGGCCTTCTCGTCAACGTCCAGCGCACCTGCAAGCAGTGGAAGGCAGTCCTCGATGGCTCGCGCAAGCTCCAACAGGCCATGTTCTTCGAGCCGATCGCAGATCAAGCACTACACCCAGATACACCACACGAACTCGCAGAAACACGACCCGCCGCACATCCACTAGTCATTGGGCCATATCTCAATCCACGTGCCGACAAGTACAAGTACTCCCAGCTCGATGTTCTCTGGCGTCTCAACGCTTCTTGGCGCCGGCAGCTGGTATCTCAGCCGCCAATCGCTCGTGCGGATGTGCTCAATTCACGGCACGGAGACTATGCGGCTGGTGTGAGTAAGGTGGTGAAGGCTGGGGCGGTGGGCGTCACTTGGGGTGACATGTTCGTCGCTGGGTTTACTCGGCCCGATGAGGCTATCATCACTGGACTGACTCACTGGCGACTCTTCAGTCTAGCGGAGGGGCCGACTTATACAGACATTGCGGTATGAAAGAAGGCGCAGGATTTCAAGCTTCGAACATCAGATAGAAGGAACGAGATAGAGAGGCGACCGCTGCATTCAAGGGTCAATGGCGGCTGTGACCTGCGTGTGATAGCTCGAGTACGATAAACATACCTACTGCTGTCAAAGCGATACGGCCACTCTAGCACTTCCTCTCTAAAAGTAGTCGCTGCGGCGCGATCTTGCTTTTGTAGCGCTTGCAAGGCACCAATATCGGATCGGCAGCCATATCTTGTTGTCAAGAGTTCTTTACAAGAGGAGAGGTGAAGTGAAGCGCTTAAAGTTTGCTGCTGTCGTTATGGCGGCGTGATTACACGGCATATGTGATCCTGGTCAACAAACCTGCGCATCCCAAGCAAGCGAATCCACCACATATGGTCGCCAGGAGAGAAGACCAGACTAATTACAACGTGGTGCTCAATGCGCTCGGACTTGGTGAAGATTGAAGCAAGCTCGTCGTCCGAGCGAGGCATCTTGCATGCAGCACAGCCGTTCCCTACTTCGTCTCTCTAGGCCTACAGCGTGACTTACTGACTTATGCTCTCAAGGCAGCCTGGATGCTGCCGGACGTCGCATGTATTATGCCCGTGCTCTTCATGTATAGCATCCTGCCCTGACCTGCCCTCTCATCATATTCATTCCTCTACCAACTCGCTTTCTTCACCCCCGGTATCCGTCCCGCCAGCGCATTTATCCTAAACTGAAACTGTTCCCCCCGTCAGCACCTGCCTCATCCGCTCTCATCCAATCCTCCAGTTATCCTGCACTCACCCTCGCCATCCTGAAATCCGAAAACACACCCCTCCCCTTCCCTCCCATCATACACCTATTCTTAATCTGCGTCGATCTCGTATAACAGTGCATCTGTGTCAACTGCAATTGTGCCTGCGCGCGCGTCCGTTGGGGTAATGAGGTGTTGCGAATGATGTAGCGGAGCGCTTGGCGTTCGGGTTCGTGTTGTTCAAAGACCTTGCGCTTTGTGTGGTCGCGGATGATCTTGTTGTTGATGAAGCAGGAGAGGTCGAGGCGGCGGGGGCGGAATTGCGACATTGTGAGGGTTGGTGATGGGGTGTAGGGGGAGAGGGGGTGGTGATGAGCAATGAGATGCATGTAGGTGGTGGTGGTGATGAGGTCGATGGTACCTTAGTCACGGGCTTGAGGCTTCGCAGTGATGCGATATACGCCAAGAGGTATTCCCTAACTTGTACCTGGTACGCGGGGCAAGGAGGACTCCGATCTTTCTTACATCTCACGCGACACTTCGGAATGTGTCGCTTGACCACTTTCACGTCACGATGAGTCGATAAACATCATCTCATGTTCGAACCGGAAGCCTGGAAAGCCTACATGGCGCCGATTTTCGCTTCTGAAGACATTGCAGCCCTGGTGGCCAGTTTCCAACCACTTTCTGTCATTGAGGGCAGACCACTCCTTGTCCGGAGTCGTTCTGGCAACAGCCTCGTCAGGTTTGACAATGTCCTTGCCCGGTGTAAGGCTTTGATTGAGAAGGAAGAATCAAGAATCGAAAAGGCGAACTTGACGACTATCCTCGGCGTCGAGCATGGCATCGAGAGAAGAATACTGAACGACCTCGAGCATCAGCCGTGGGAGAACAAAGATGGTCTTTACATCATTCCGAGTCCAACGGCTCGAAAAGTCCAGGCAGAGCTCACGAGACGAGTCCAATTTTCATGCCTCGATCTCAGAGCCTTCACGAGAGAGCAGGATGTCAGCCTGCCGAGCCTAGAGAGACTCATCTTGGAACAGGACGCGCCTGACTGGAGATCTTTCGAGGGAAATGGCCGGCAGTTCTTATGCAGTGCCCAAGTCGCAGATGGCATCAAGACGGAACTTCGAGATGCCATCGGCGCAGCAGGGACGGACATATGTGATCTGCCATCGGCTCTTTCTGATGAAGTACCACTTGCCGTACTCAAACAATTGGGCAATGAGCTGGCATCTGAAATAGGCGGTGAGATTCGACCTGAGGGTGATCATGTCGTGTATGTCCCCAGCAACTACTCCGCTGCGGTAGAAGAAAAGCTTCGTCAAATACAAGAAGCACGATCACGGGAATTGTTTCAAGAGCTCGAGAAGGAAGGCTACTGTATCATCGAACCCGAGAGCTCCAGTGTCCAAGAAGCACGTAACGCGAGCGAGGAGCTCGGGCGCGCGGTTGCCCAGCATTACCAAGACATTCACGCTGATAAGCCGGCACCTCAGCTGATAATCATCAAGAGCGACAATCCGTATCTCCATTCCGCCGCATCTTGGCCAACTCAAGACATGACACTGATCATCACGCCGTATCGCCTTGAGAAGCACCTGGAAACCATGAAGGCCGCAATGCGAGAACACACAAAGAGCGTCTGGGAGAACGATCCACGCACGACTACAGCAGAAGGCATCATGAAGGTGATGAAGAACGAGAACCTCAACATGGGCGACAAATGGAAGCTGTCGAAACTTATAGCGCTGAGCGACCATCACGACAAGATTCGTGGAGTGGTGCATGATCAGGTCCAACAGCTCAACGAAGAGGACCATCAGAAGCTTGTTCAGCTCATCGAAGCGAGGCTCATCATACCGCTTCAGCTTTACACCGCTGGCATCAACTCGATCGAGGACGCCACACTCAAACAGCATCTTGAGGACTTCGTTACAGACCACTTCCGACTCGAGGTTGTGCCTCAGGTCGTCAAAGCGGCTCGTGATCAAAGACTCCTCAGTGATCGCAGTCGAGAACGAGAGGTGGATAAATTCCGCAACACAGCAGCCGAAGCCAAGACTCTTGCAGCTTTGCAGACGAGTGTGTCCAAGCTGCAAAAGAAGCTGAAGATCGAAGCGACAACCGACGAGGTCGTCAAACATGCCAAATACCGAACGCTACAAGCCGCAGTCAAATCTATGCGCCGCATGAGTCGCGGCTCCGACGTCCTGCAAAATCTCATCTGGATTATGCTCGCCCGACACAGCGAAGGCCTATTCATGAGCTCCGGTAAAGACACCAGCAGGATGATCAAGCAATACGCCAACGTCGGAGATGCAGAGATGGCAGCCAAGCTGAGCAGATGGCGGGACTTGCTCAAAGCGGGCGAACAGACCAAGGACGATATTAAGGCAATGCAGGAAGCGGCGAAGACGGCTGCTGAGGAGCTCAGTCCAATCTTGAGGAGGAAGAGCTCGGTGTCGTCACAGCATACTGCTACTCGCACTGCCGGGACGAGGAGTCCGACGCTGTCGAGGAGGAAGTCGTCGTATGCTATTGAGGATGTGGGGAATTCGGCGCCGCCGAAGGAGTGGCAGCCTTGATTGTGCGTTATCGTTGAGGGAAACTCTGCACTCCAAGGACGTTTAAGGGGATATACGTTGGCATTGTGGTGTCAGAGACTGAGATGTTCCTGAGCTCGCATACCGACCTACTCCTCGCACGATTCTTAAATGCCTGGCTCATTGGCCCCGACGCGCAGACGAAATCGCTGCAATCCTTTCTTGAAAATGCCACAACTCCTGAACCACATCTGTCAACCTTTGCTTTCATCCCAGATCACTGACCGGCTTGGCCAGAGCAAGAAACCTTGTGGCATCGATGTGTATCTCGACAGCGGCCATGCAGGCTTTGACAGCTTTGAAATAATGAGGCAGTGTCCTCCGATGGGTGGTGTGCCTGTTTTGGGTCAAATCCCAGAGATCTCGGGATTTGCCGTCGCTGTGGTGGGCTTGCTGGTGCGAGGTGTTGGGGCCGGCAATCGCGAAGGCTCGACATGACTGGCTGATGATTTGGCCTAGGTTTGCATACGGTGCCGGCATCATGGGCAGGTGGGAGGCTGTCATGGATAGCGAGGCTGTGCTGACTAGGCTGTGGCCAAGATGTTGATATCGCCAGGATATATAGATCTCTTTCTCACCGCATCGTCCTCCTCTGATGATCCGGCGGCACCGGGATATCATTCTTCCTATCATTCGCCTTGTAGTCCTCCTTATCCTCATCAACACCCGGCATCATGATCTGCCTCATCCACACTGCTCTCACATGAGCAACAAGCACAAAGATCCACATAGCCACCAGCAAGATCGTCATGATCGAAGCTACCCATAGTATCCCCTCACTCCCAAGCTGTTCACCAATCCGTATCGTCGCAATCGTGAAGCCCACATTCGGGAACACGAAAGCCCACCAAGCGAGATGAAACGTCATCTTCTTCACTCCTCCGAGCACACTAAGCATCGCAATGCAGAAGAACCACAAGCTGAGGCACCAGAGGAAGATGGCGATGAAGTCTGCCATGGTCTGGAGTACGATGATTATGCCGGGTCGTGCTTGGAAGTCACCCATGTCCTCGTGGAGTGCCTGCGAGAGGCCGATGAGGGCCAAGCCTGTGAAAGATGGTGGGCCGACGGCGATGAACATGCCGGGTCGGAGGTTTGGAGCGGGAAGGCCGAACTGCATCAGGCGGTGCATGTAGATGGCGTAGACCATGAAGGCAACCATCCAGCCGAGTCCTTGGAATGTGATGCCGGCGACGATGATGGCTTCGCGTTGGGATACTGGTTAGGAGTCGGCGATTACGCTTGCGAGCGTACCGGTAAGCATGACTGGGTTCTGTTAGTGTTGGAAGCAAGGAAGGGCATGATGGATCGTACTTGGGAAGATAGGCAGAACCCAACCCGGCGTCATACTCTGTATCGTCAACCGCTTGGCAGAGAAGAGGACCAGGTATTGCGACACAGCAGTGGTGAAAGTCGCGGCAACGTAGATCCAGAAGAGGACCCGCACGACCACTGTCAGCCAGGGCCCGGTGCTAGGTCCTCCGTAGATCTGCATGCAGCTGACCACACTGACGAAGGCGAGAAAGAATGTCGCAAAGAAGAGAGACTCGGTCGGGTGCATCAATGACTTCTTCAGGGCGCCAGGGTTCATGATGAACCGGGTTGCCATCATTGCACATAGTGAGAGGAAGATGACAAGGTCGAAGATGTAGACAACTTTGCCTATCGTCTCAAGGCCCGGAAAGCGGTTGGGTGTGTTGTGGAGGGGAAGAGCGAGACCTCCTGTGCTCATCGGTCTGTCTTGGTCAGTAGAGGTTGATATGGTTGGTAGCAATCGTTACGTACAGTGTGAACCATGCCCAAGTAAAGTGCTTAATCCGCTCCCGTGTCGGAACGAGATATGAAAGATCATCAGGAACCGGCAACCGCAAATCGATGCCATCGAGATGCTTGAGCTTCTCAGTATCATTCAAATTGACCTGCGACCCTGCTCTCGATGGCAGGGCTGATGTGGCGCGAGACGGGTTCGTAGATGGGAGGTACCGTTGCCAGAAGAGGTGCTGTTCGTTAGGCATGGTTATTTTGTATCCTGGAGGCTCATGATGGAGACGTGTTTGGCTAGGCAGCGTCTTTTACTTATGTTGTGCGACGTCGGACACTTGTGTCAGTCTAATGCATGATGTAAGTGCGAGATTGTGGTTCGATTGGGGCTCGATGATGGCATTGAGCCGACAGTAGCCATTGCTTTGGCTTTGGGCAGCATTGCTTGTCGCTGTAAGAACTTTCACATGCTGATATCTGGTGTGTACAGGCATTGAGATGCAGATGAGAGGGAGTGAGCAAGGACGTGATGTGTGGAACCTATTTCGGGATATCAGCGGACTGCGTGGTTGCTTGGCCTCCCTTTCTCTTGTCGATGCTTTGATCTTCACTCTTGTCCATCAACAATACGGAGATCGTCCACGTACCTGTGTGGTGTCAGAACGCATATGCCCATGCCGACTCTGGAGCCATACTTTTTGTTGCATATCGACACCCTCCTTACGTTGACCGAGCATCGCAAACACCCAGCGCCAAGAGCATCATCGAACAACCAGTCGGTCCGTTGAACAACATAGGCTGAACGCCCAAGTCCCGCCAAGTCTACAGCCCAGTATGGACGCCTTATCATGGCACGTGAAAGAGCTTGTATGAAACGTTGGGATGACGAGGCTGCCAAGTGCATGCCGCAAGCACGTTGGGTCGACGCGTACCTTAAAAGCACGACAATGAACCGGAAGGCGCAGTAGCATCGCAACAAATGCGTTGGGCTTGGCGATAACATTATTGGCAATGCATACGATAGTGCATGCGAAAAGATCAGAGCCCGATCACTTCGGTGTCTCAGAAAGTCAGGCCAAGTACTCTCCCCTTCACCATCATATGCGGGTGAGCTCGTCTTGCTATCGCCGTCTTGCCCACTATGTTGGCGAATACTCTCACTCACACTATAGATGTTCAGAGCACAATCACAAGGTAGGTATGCTGGACATTCGCGACGCGAAGGATGCGGCTACGTCATTCACGATGTGCTCTGAAGGCTGCAGCTGCCTGCTGTCGACACCGAACAACTCTACTAGGACATCGCTTCGTGACTCAAAGCCACGATTGCAGTCAACGTAGGAGTACATAAGGTCGGGAGCAAGTCTTCACTTATCATTCCAGGCGACATCATGTCGACCTCGCAAGGGCTCCTATCATTGCCGAACGATATATTGATCTTGCTGCCCGAGTTCTTGCACCATGTTGAAGACTATATGAACCTGTCTTCGTCTTGTCAAAGGCTAAGACAATGCATGCAGAATGCTTCATCTAACACTGTCCTCCGCCTGGCGGCAGCACAAAGCAAGATCTTCTTTCGACCATCGCCACATTCCCTTGTGGCCGCCACAGCACGAGAGCTTGGCACCTGGGCGCGGGCATCCAAAGAGAACGAGAATGAACTGGCCGAGAAGTGCTTGGATGGTATTGATGGACTCCTCGAGCTGGCAATCGAGCACTGCGGCCTTACCATGGACCGCATTCGCCAACTCCAGCAAATGCGCTTCGACCTCTTCAACCCAATCACCGACATCGTCGACAAATGCGTCGGTAACCAATGGTACGCAACACCCAACTTTTGGAACGGCGGCGTGGACGATGCATATACCATTCAAGCAGAACCATCGGCAACTCTCTTTCATCTTGCTATCTATGGCGAACTGTTTGCGCCCGACTTTGACGCCGTCCTCAACCAAGACAACACCTTCCGGAAGCTCAGCGTGGACACTAGGCTGGAATTCATCAAGTACTGTCTCCCGGACTTTGCGTGCGAACTGAACGGGCATATCAGCTCAGCCAGGCTTCCCGACGGAACCACAGATCCCAGGCGAGCTGTCAAGCAAGTCGGTCCCTACGCTATGAACGAAGACGGCTTTACCAGTGCTCATCATCCAAACAATAACCTTGCTTTGACATGGCTGATCCGTTCTACTCGGTGGCGACCGCATGGGAAGGAAGCTCGAGCTCTAGCAGGTAAGGACTTCCAGGATGACTTTGATGATGGCTGGTGGTACGTCGAAGATAGCGATCAAGATTGGCGTCAGCGAATGTATGAGTCTATCATGCTTTGTCAAGGGTTGCAAGGGCTTGAGATGATGCGACCCGGCTTGCGGGAGAAGTGGGTACCGAAGATGAAGGAGTGGAAGGAGAAGATCTCGCGGAGAGAACGAGAGCCGGACGTAGTCAAGGTTGGCAGACGGGCGACGCACAAGTATCCGTTCTTGCTTGGTGATCTGCGGATCTGTGCCAGCGGGTATGTTGGAGGGTCTTGAAGAGTCATGTTAGGCTATCGATGGATTTTACGACCACGTCCCATTCGCCGGGCCAAAGTATCCAGACTCGGGCATTGGCTTGTACGCAAGACCCTTGCCATCTGCGGTGTTCAAGAAGACTGTGTTGCCCCACCAGTCTGGGAACGAGTAGCCTGGATAGCTGACGGCGAAGAAGATGATGATGCCTGCAAAGGCAGTGCCAAAGTCGATCGCTGCAGCGAGGATGTAGTTGTACTTGGCCCACCACGAGAAGAACTGCGAGCGGAGTCAGTAGTGAAATGCGATTATCACTACATCGAAGGATTTGACATACTCTGTTCTTGATCCAATGGTTGAAAATCAAGTTGACGATCGCCCATGATGAGTAGTTGATGCCTACAAACAGAAGGGTATTAGCTATACTCCAGTACAACGTGACAGTATCTTAGACTACGATGGACTGCGTGAGATACGCGCTGCATCGCGCGCTCCATCCACACCATAGTCTTAGACACTGCTCGATGCATGGTACCCTTCAGAAACGTACCGGTAGCTGGCGGAACATTATACGTCCCCACTATGATATGGTCAGTAAGCGGCTCTCCAAGCTCAAAGTGCATGACATACCAAAGATCAGCGGCCAATTGACCTTCTTCAACCAGTCTTTCTTGGTGTACTTCCAAACACCCCAGGTCAGAAGCGGCATCAAAGCACCGATCCAGAAGAAGTGCAAAAGCCCACTGTAGATCTTGCCGATACTGTACAATCTTCCCGGACCGACAAGACCCCAGATGACGGAGGACGAGAAGACAGTTCGACCATTCGGGCAAGTGAACGAATCTGCTTGTTCAGAGGAGCAGACGTTCTCGATATTGCCCAGCATCCACAATGTGACACCAGTCTGCGTGAGCGCACCCAACACACAAGCGAAGCCTTGTGCAAAAAAGACGGTTCGCGGCGCCACCTTGAAGTAGTGTCCCAGCTTTTGATCCTGGGCGAAGAAGATACCCTGGCTGACGACATCTTCTGACAGAATCTTGAAGACCATATTCGCCAGTGGCTTGCCGCTGAACATGTACCCACCGATGAACTCAGACAGCACGTTCAGCTGGTTTGCGTCGACATTCGTGATACCTTGGATGATGCCGCAAGGCACCATGTACACCGCCGGGATGAGCAGAGCGAGGAAGATGCCGTAGACTGGTAGTTGTGTGTTGTAGATTTCGGCGAGAACGATCGATAGTGCTGTGAAGATGACCAGGAGCATAACATTCCACCACCAGGGCACTTTCCTGTATGACCGCATCAAGCGTGCGTGAATGTCGAGCTTTTGTCGCCCTCGGAGAGCCGAATAGATGTCACTACCATGCCAAAGCCAGACATGGACAAGCACTGCAGTCATTGAGGCGAAAGACAAGCCGTACACGAAGGCGAATGTGGCGCTCAGGTATGGAGGCGAATATTCCGCATAGGCCACCGGATCCAGGGTTCCAGCCGCGGTAAGCACCTTCGATACATCATACTGAGAGCCGAAGCGATCGTAAACGTCTGCAGTCATCATGGGTAGATAATTCGTGAACCAGACGCCAGTGTAGTAAAGACCAGGCACGACCACCCAAAATGCGGCAGCGAAGCCCACAAATACGTTGACGGCTGCCCAAGAAGGTGACAGCAGTGGGTTAGTGTTGTATGCAATCTGAGACCAGTCGAACGTGAGAGGAAACAGCCCAAGTCCAGTCTGCATGCCAAAGAGCTGGTTGACCACGATATTGTTTGGGGCGATCCAGCAGATCCAGGTAAAGTAGCTCAGAGCCACGAAGATGAGTCCAGGAAACCAGTACCAGATAAAGGCGCCCGTCATGACGACCATGAAGAACCTGATTCGAGAAATCATCCAGCCATCCGCCACGGCGTTGGCGCTACTGTGAAGGCTATTCAGCAAAGCGCAGTTGCCGAGTACGCCGGGCCAGATGATATGTGAAGGCTCAACAAGCCATTGATGGCACAGTCCAGCTACACCGAAGCCCAAAACCTGACAGCACATGACAACCAAGACGCTGAAGCCTGCTGGAAGTTCGAAGCCATAGAACTTGATCGCTGCCTGTATAACGGAAGCTCCATCAGCACCTCCAGCGAACCCGATTGTGACGTTCGACATGATGACAATGACCACATGCTCCTTGATGTTGAACTTCTTGTCCGGATTGATTCTCCACTCTCCAAAGAATGGTAGATTGACTGACATGACCGGGAGGACACGGGCCAGGAAGACTCCCATCGGATATGCCAGGAGCTCTGACACGATTGAGACAATGTGCACAGCTGGGTAGCGTAGGGAGAAGAATTGATTGACGCCAGCACCGATGAGGACCCAAATCGTGCCCAGGATCCACATTCGCAGAGTGTTGACGGGCATGTCTGGATCATCGGTTTCTGGGACCACTGCTCGTACTTCCGGGTATGGCGAGGTATTTCCATCGATATCCTTGACGTCCGAATCCTGCAAGACTTGAGCAACATCGACCTCAATAGAATGGCCTCGCTGGATGTCTACATGCACAGGCTCAACTGCTTCCTTCAGTCCGGTCTTCTCTGCTGCACCGACATCTTCGTCCGACACTTTGCCATCGTGATCGAGGGTATTGAGCTGTACTCCGTCAGTATTCTGTCGCTGCAGCGTCCATGGTCGGCGGATTCGGTGCATTGTGAGGTGCTCAGCAGATGGCGAGTCTCCCCTCTCGCGAGAGGTACCCTGGATGTTATGTAGGTACCAAGCTACAGGGTACCCCGGTAAGCATTGCAGGATGCATAGCTTATCGTGTCTTCTGCATGCTTGTCATGCCGCCTGAGAGATAGCGGCCAGTCCTTCGCCGGCCGGCGCTTTCGCCAAGCGAGGTAGGTCGAGGATCTGGATCACATCTCAAGACATGTACTTCACGAGATTTTGCTGCAGCCAATGCGAGGCTATGATCTTGTGCTGCAGCGTGATCCGTGTGATGGTCAGCGTGCAGTGGGATAGACGTTGTGAAGGGAAGAGACAAGACGAGTGAAAGTGGCGGACCGAGAACCTGGCAGCACAACTCCACAGTGATCGCCACGTGTGGCCGTTGCGGACTTCGCCTGGAGAAGATCATCAACGCTCTTGCAGTCGTTCAGCTTTTCCAAGCATCAGCAAACGACACTAAGCAGTGACACCACTGCCCTGATGTGTCCAAAACCACACCCTTGGCTAGCCGATGTCGCCATATCCAGTGACCCGACGATATCGCATCCTCTTTGACACTCCTTTGACATGCTCTCCGCTTTGCGCCAGGAAGCCACAATGCCTTTCTTCCTTTGAGAAGCAACAAAGGCCGTTCTCCTCGAATTTGAACAATGCCTCCAGCAAAGCATATAATACTCCTGATCTCCCTTCTCTTCGCCTCATCGTCAGCACACCCACCACCACAACCAAACCCACCCCCAACAGCAACCCACTGCAATGAACCCGTCCAGCTTGGAACTGGACCTGGTAAGTCGCCAATAACACTCCAGCACCCCGCTCTCAACTGGAGAAAGGTGAAATGAAAAACAACACAACAACAAAGGAAAGGGATGTGAGTGCAGCACTGCTAACACTTCTTAGAAACCACACCCAGCACATCCACGAAGCAAGCCCGCCGGACGAACAGATCGACCTAGCGTGCAGTCCTCCCCTGGAAGATTGTCAGACACGTGCATAGTTGCCTGCTCTGAAAGTGGCCTCGCTTTGTGCGATGTGGCTGCGGAAACCACTTTTGATTACTGACGCTTTGTTCTAGGATGCCCATGCCACGCCACGCCTAGTCTTCGCCACTACTCGCACGATACGTTCCAACTTTCCACTTCGCTTTTGGTCACGGTGAATGATGTGAATGTACGCCCTTTTTCGAAACGACGTGTAGGCTGTAGACCTGCTGGGTCTGCGACTCGGGGTGGTTGAGGGAGTGCGTGGTGGGGTGCTGATCATGCTACACTTGATCTTTCTTTTCATCGTGTCTTTGCTGAGGCGAAGGCGGCGGAGAAGACCTGAGGATACATTCTTGGTGCTGTGACGAGGCCTGAGTTTGTGATGCTTTTGTATCCGCAGCGCATGGCTGCTGTGACCACTACGCTGTGTAGTTTCAGTGGCGGTCCACGAACAGTTTCCTCAACATGGCGACGCATCCTTCTCCGATGTCGCTGTATGATTCAATCATGCTGCCTTCCTCCAGCTTCCACCAAGATTCCGTTTGACCGGAGTCTCTTCCTTCTGTCTCCATTGATCACTGCCATGGCCATTCTGTGGCAGGATCTTCTCCCTAGCAAAGCGGATCTTATAAGTAGCGCCAGATTGTAACTCTTTGCCATCAAGGCGTTCCACTGCGGCTTGGGCATCTTGCGCATTGCAAAGGTCGACGTGGCAGTAGTGATGCTTTCCATCGTCCTTAACTTTCGACTCGTGTGGGATTCTGAGGGTCGAGATCCATTTGACATGAAATCCCTCGAAGACTCGCTTGATCTCTTCTGCGAGAGCTTCCGGAGTTTCGAAACATTGTAGGCCGCCGACGAAAAGCTTCGATGTTGTGCCGAGCTGCTCTCTTTCGACGATCTTTCTCCGGCTGTGTCGTGCTAGTTTGACTGTGTATGTGCCACCTGTCCGTCGACATCCTTCAGCTGTGTTCTCGAACGGGACAATCTTTCTGCACCAAGAAAATCTCGAAAGTTGATTTATAATGCGCTTTTCATAAGCAGTGACTTACCGTATGGTGTTGCCATACCATCGAACATGGTGATGGCATTCTTTGCTTCATTCCCGTCTGCGAGGTCAACGAAGCACGAATAGTGAGATCCCTGCTCGCCTTGTTCGCTATGGTGCGGCGAGATCAGCTTGCTGACTGCTTCAACATTATACTGCGCAAAGAGCTCTCTCATCTCGACATTCAATGAGTCCTGATTGGGAATGCGAGGTAGGCCAGTGATCCACAAGCGCCTGCGTTCCTCGAGTGGCGCGATCCAGTGAGATTGTGCATCATCCTAGAGTTTTATCATTAGCCATCACACCGTCGTATGATACGACCCGGCGTCCGTGATACCGAGACAACGGTACTTACTCGGTTCCATCGGTCAAACGCATACGCAGTATCCGGATCAGCATCCCTGGACGGCAAGTCCTTCGGCTTCCAACCTCGATCGTAGGTCCTGGTGTCAGGTCGCTGGCCAGCACCTTGACGGCGTTCAGTCTTGAGGTTGATTCGAATTGGTCGGCCTCGCACGTTGAGTCCTTGCATCGTGTTCAGCACTTGTTGTGCTGTTTCATGATCATGAAAGTCCACGAAGCAATAGCTGGGGTTTCGGCCTGTGAACGGATCGATCGACATATCGATCTTCTTGCTAAGGGAATGGTCAGCAAAGAGCAAAGTCGGCGATTCTCTGTTATCCCGTCGTATGTACAGCATAATCGATGCGACGCAATACGATCCTCCTATGCTTACATGTTGATGTTGTTGTCCTCGAACAGCCGCTCGATGTCGTGCTTCTGGGCCACGTACGGCAGATTGCCGACATACAATCGGGGCGATTCTTCTGTCATGACTCCTCTTCGGGCCGCTCGCACGTCTGTACTGCTGTCGTGAAGTTGTTGTCGTTGGCAATGGAATTGGACAAATTTCGAGAAAGTTCCCGGCGACATGGGTAGAGTTGTGCAAGAATTATGTAAGCTTTGTGCATCCGTGGAATGCACGAAGTCAATTATCCTGGAAACCGCCGCGCAAGACCACAAGGTCTGCTGAAACGTGAACATCTGTATTCCGTTCTGTCCTACAGTACTACACTACTCCAATATCCTATCAAGCTCCACCACTGGCGTTCGATCCTCCGTATCCCCATCCCACAACTTATCCACACTCGACTTCCTCACACTCACCGTCCATGCATTCTTCCAGCTCAGAACGGGTAGTCAAGGATCACTGACCCATCCACCATCAACGCAATAACTCGATCCCGTAATAGCGCTCGCATCGTCACTCGCCAAGAACAAAATCACCCTAGCCACCTCCTCAGGCACCAACACCCGTTTCAACGCCTGTGCATCCAACGTCTCCTGCTTATACTCCGGCGTCAAAACCTCCGCAATCTGCCTCTCCGTCGCAATGGAGCCCGGCATCACAGAGTTGACACGGATTCTATCTTTCCCGAACTCCCTCGCGTGTGTACGTGTCAAGCCGAGAATGGCGGCTTTGCAGGTAGTGTAGATCGGCAGCCCTGTCGCTGGGATGCGCCAGGAGATACTGCCCATATTGATAATACTCCCTCCGCCAAGCTTCTTCATCGATGGCGCAAGGTACTGCGTTAGGAAGAACTGATGGCGGAGGTTAACGTCGATATTGAACTGCCAGGTTTCGGCGTCGACTGCGAAAGTCCCGGCTCGGGCTTTGCCACCGGCACAGGCGGCGTTGTTGATGAGAATGTTGACGCCCCCAAAGGTCGTGATGATGTCTTCGGAGATGGTTTTGAGGCGGGTGAGGTCTGTTACGTCGCATTGGTAGAAGGTTGGGATCTGGGTCGTTTGTGTGGCGTCTGTCTCGATTTTTTCGATGAGTTTGTGGGCGGATGTCTCTGAGATGTCCAGGATGATTGCCCTGGCGCCTTGGTGGGAGAACATTTCAACTGTTGCGCCTCCGATGCCTTCTGCTCCGCCGGTTACGACAACGACCTTGTCGCGGAGAGATGGGTAGATTGCATATTGTCCGGGCATGATGATGGCTTGTTCCTGACGTGCTGTTCGGGATCCCTAGTCAATGTGTTTGCTGCGATGATTCTTCCTGCGATAAGATACAAAACAAAGAACCATGAATCTATACCCACGGAACCAAACGGACGATACATGTGGTCAGCGCACGAGTAGACAGCTCGAGCAGATGCCGATGTTCGACGAGGTGGAGCTGAGAGCTCCAAACAAGCATCATTGCGCCCGCAGAAACTGCGGAGGGGGTGGATGTAACCGGGGGGAATGGTCAGCAAGCATGCCAAGCGTCGACATCTTACTGGGTAGCATTGGAGATCCATCGGGTCAGCGATCGAGGCTCGTGTGGTGTTGATGTTGTGGAAGAGAAGGAAGTCAGCTTCGAGATGTGAAGTGAGACGGATCGACATCGTCTTGCAGGCTTTGTCATGACAGCTGGTTTGATGTTTTCGGTGACTGCTTTCAAAGCATTGATTTGTCCTTGCCTTTCTGTACGTCGTCGTAGTAGTCGTTGTATGACACTGTGGTATGTCATTCTCTTTCAAGAGCTGTCCTCGCCCGAGACACGCCTGTAGAAAGACGACATCTTACTGACCAACAGCTCGCATTCGTTACCCTGCCATGGGAATGGGTATCTTCGTAACATCAAGCAACTCCCAAACGCCTCATAACAGCCAGATGACCGTCAAACCTCCAGCATAGCCTTCAGACTGGTCTCCACGCCTCTCAGCCACCTGCCCTTCTCCTCCAACTCATCTGCACCAGCACCCATCTCCCGCCTCTTCTTCGCCTCCTGCGCCTCTTCCACAGCCTTGATCTTTCGCATCTGTATGGGAGCTAGCTCATCCCTCAGTCTCTGGACTTCAGCCTGTTTGGCAGGTAGTGCCGCCTGCAATCTCTCGATCTCCATGTCAGCACTCCTCATCTCGCGCTGTCTGTCATCGAGCAGCTGTCGCGTCTGTTGTAGATTCAATCGCATTTCCGGATCCTCACTACCCGGCTCCTGTTTCATCCGCAGCTCCTCGATCGTCGCTTCCAGATACGCAATGTCGGCTGGTAGATTCTTCAATTGCCGCGTCTGCAGCTGTACATTCTCATACCGCTTCGCCAAACTTCGTCCCTGTTCTTCCAGAACTCCCACAGTCTCGCGAACTTCCTCCTTCTTCTGCTTCAGCGCCGCTTTCTCACCTTTCAGCGCTTCATCGAACTCGGCATTGTCTGCTGCCGAGACAAACTCGGGTGTTTCGGCGATGATGCTGCGGAGAAAGCGTTCTTTGGTGACTTGCTCGACGTAGGAGAAGCGTAGTTTGGAGAAGAGTTCGCGGTAGTGCGTCAAGTCCGCGGCGAGGGATGAAGGTGTTTGTGTTGCTTGCGAGGCATTGGAGTAGCGACGCGAAGGTGATTTGGGCGCGTTGATGGAACTGTTGAGGAGTGGTTCGGAGAGGGTGAGGATCGAGAGGGACTGTAGTTGAGGCTGTTGAAGCGCGTTCAGTGCTGCTTGAGGATCCATGCTGTTCTGTTCTTGTGATGGTGCGAGAAGTTGGTGTCGTTGTCACTGTTTACCTCGATCAGGGCTCGATGTCAACAAAAGCGTGGGGCCGAGGAAGGGCGGACGTGTTCCGCTGATCTCTTGTTTACGACATTCACTTCCATCCCTCCTTCATCCCTCCCCACAGACTTGTGCTAACCTGCAAGCACTTGGACTCGTGACCTTGTGCGGTCATCAATCATGCTAAGTCTGAATCTCTGTAGAAATGCTTCTGCGTAGGCATCACAGCACGATCTCCACGACGTCGATCTCCAGAAAGTACCTAGGCACGTTGCCGCTAAGTATAGTTTCGTCTTGTCCGCCGGCGACGACGGCATACCTGTTCCAAACTTTGTCTGTCAGTTGTCTATCTGCAGTCTCATCATTGACCTTGACCGTTGGGCGGGCGCTCGTCAGTCAAGGGAACCGCAGGATCGCAGCCAAGCACCGAACGAGCAGTCGCTGCTCGACTACAGTACCCAGTTCTGGCGTCAACCGCTGCTACCATCTCGAAGGACGTCGAGATGACTGGGGAAGCAGGCATCCAGGAAAGCACGTCGAGACAAGCATCTCGAGCTAGCTCAGAACACTTCCTGCGAGACATCACCCACTCTATCACTGAGAGCATCAACCGCCGTAACTGGAACTCCTCCGTCTGGGACAACATGAGTCCCGACTTCGTTGCTCAGTACGAAGAATCCCGATGGACTTCTGGCGTGACATTACAGGAACATCTCCACAATCTTTATTCCGTAACCAACATCTTCCCCGACTCCAAGGCCAGCATCATAGATCTGGATGTGATGATCGACGATTCCAACAGCCAAGCACAGGTGAACTTCATTCTCGAAATCAAGAACACCCCGGTCGGCGGACCGCATGTTCAGTATCTCTATGTTATGGAGTGGAAGAAGTATGGAGATGAGTGGAAGTGTACCAGGCACCGGGGTATGGCGGGTATGGCTGGGCCGAGTATGGTTGGTAGTACGGTATCGGGATATTTATGAGTGACGAAGACAGTTGTTTGGATAAAAGTTGTGTACACAGTGTACGAATATCGCCCCTTGATGCTATCTTCGCGGTCAATCAAAGCTTAAGTAATCCTCCATCGTTACTTCATGGCGCGCTAAGCTCCCGAGGGCGTCCACTTCTTCCTCGCACGTCACTGTAGCTCTTGAATACCACGACATCTTACGCTCAAAGCATTCAGCGTAGTATGTCTTCCGACATCACAGACGACTACGTCGCCCATATCCTGAAACGCGATGCTGAGCGGAAAGACACCAACCGCTTCGTCGCAAATGGCCTAGGATCTCTCTTGAACAATACTAGACCTAGGAATCGCGATGCGCCAAAGCCGAACACCAGGTTCTTGAAGCATATTGTGAAGGAGGCCGACAGTAATAATGCTGCGCTGCTAAAGAGGGAGGCGGAGGAGAGCAGGGCAAGGCTGCGAAGGCTCAAGAAGGACTCGAGGGCAGAATCGAAGGATAGGCGGAGATCAAGATCGCCTAAAAGAGAAAGGCGCAAAGATGATGGCAGGAGGGAGAGGGAGGTCTATTCGGCCAGGAAGGTACATGAGCGGAGGACCCAAGGTACATCTCGAATTGAAGACGAACGAAAGGATTCAAAGCGCAGGCACGAGTCGTCAAGAAGAGATGGTCACAAGGGTTCCAGGAAAGACCGGGGGTCGCCACTAGCCCAGCATCGTCGAGAAATAGATGAAGGCCAAGGAGGAAGCTCTGATTCGGACCCCTTAGACGACGTGATCGGACCAAAGCCATCGTCCAAGCCAGCGGCCAGAGGACGTGGCGCCCACAAAGACTCCAATATGGACTCTCGCTTCGACTCAAAGTACGACCCAAAAGAAGACGTTGCGCTAGACGACCATGTGGACGACGATGACTGGGATATGGCGCTGGAAGCGATGCGAGATCGTGCAAAGTGGAAGAAGTCTGGCGCAGAGAGACTGCGGGCTGCTGGCTTCACGGAAGACGAGGTGGACAAGTGGGAGAAGAGCGGGAAGAAGGGGCGGGGCGGAGACGATGTGGATATCGAAAGTGTGCGATGGCAGAAGAAGGGCGAGGGCAGAGAGTGGGATCGAGGCAAAGTTGTGGAGGGAGAGCACGTTGAACTCAGGCCGGAATGGGGGAGACTGAAGGATACTTGAAGGTCATGTCTCGTGTCTACTCTACAGCCAAATCTCACCTCGGACATTCTGGAGCTATCGGACTGCGCATAGGAACGATGATGGTGCACGCGATATGCCAGTTTCGGCCATGTGGGCGATGATGTTCCGGTGGTCGCCTGCCGAGCAAGGATGGCGCTTCCGCTGCTTCCCAGCAAGACCAGTCGAGCTGTTCGTCTGACAGTGGTCGTCGGTCTAAGCCTTGCTAAGTCTGAGCCCCTGCCAGACTGAGTACGTGTCGTCAAACCAAGCTTCGACAAGCTCTACACTCGGTCTCGGCTGTGTCTGTGGTCGCCGCTTCAACCGAAGAAGCAGATGCCAGTGTAGAGCAGTTTCACGGAAAATGGCTATGCCAAAATCTGACCACGAGTGTCTGGGTCTGCAGTGTGCGATTTGCCAGGTAGCTGGCATCATACTACGGGTTGTACGTGCGCATGTTCGTATTGATACAGACCATGATAGCGGCGGAACGGCAACTGTGAGGCTCCACCATTCCGGTATTTCTGCCAAAGTGCTTTCAGTCGAGATGGCAACTCTTGCACTGAACACTACAGGATGAGCACCCGATATAATCACCCTTGCAATGCCAGCATACATCTCTGCAGTGAAATGCTCTGTATCTCAGGTGGTTCCACGGTCACTGCACAGAATCGGACTTGCAACGTCGCACATGGCCAGTTTGCAGCGTGGTCAGTCCGCGATCTTGTCGTACCACGATGACGAGATCCGAACGAGCTTGTCATCCTGTACTGGCTGGAAGAACTACTATAGCTTATGACAGCCGGGGTCTGATGTGCTATCTGGTCTGCATGTGCTATCCGCGTGTATGCCAGGATACGACCACTGGCGTCATGTACCTCCGAACGAGCCTACGATATACATAGGCCTAGGTCTTGCCGCTGACTGATTTCGTTCACCGAGACGCATTACCAACGACATTGGTCGAGGCCCGCTATGGCCGCTCTCCTGCAGAAGATCATCGACCTCGTCACAGTGAAGCCAACGAGACCATCACCCGAAACACCAGATTGCCTCGATGAAAATGGCCATGTCACCTTCTTGCCAGACGACCCGGCCAATTCGAGGCAATGGTCCTTCCGACTCAAGGCATATGTCACTGCGATCAACATGTTGATGGTTTTCAACGCATCGTTCGCATCATCAGCTCCTACAGCGAACATCGTTGGCGTATCGCAGCCTTTCGGCGTTTCCAGTGTCGCGGCCAATCTGGTCACCACTCTCTTATTGCTTGGGTACGCATATAGTTCCTTCGCACTACTTGCATGCTTGAGAGGACTCACAATCATGTAGATACTGCGCAGGCCCACTCTTCTGGGCGCCCATGTCGGAGCTATACGGCAGGCGCTGGCTCTTCGTCGCTGGCATGACTGGTAACTTCGCGTTCATCTTCCTGTGTGCGTTTACCCCGACGTTCGGTGGCCTCCTTGTGGGTCGATTCCTCTCAGGCGTTTTCGCCAGTGCTGCGCTCACGATCGCCCCGGGTGTTGCCGCGGACCTGTGGGATGCACTGCCGCGTGGGAACGTGGTCGCCATATTTCTTGTCGTTATATTTGCTGGTCCGGCTTGTGCGCCTGTGAGCTCGGGGTTCTTGGAGTTGAAGAAGGATTGGAGGTGGACTGTGAGTACTGTCGCTTGTCGAGCTGTGGTAACAGGCGCTATCACGATCTTGTACTGACAGACGTCGGAAACAGTACTACCAGCTCCTTTGGCTGGCTGCGCTATCCCTCCTTCTGATCACGACTTGCCTAGAGACATGCATCCCACTTCTGCTTGCACGGAAAGCTCGTCGGATGCAGAAATTACCTGGCTACGAGCATGCCAGGCCACCATCATCAATGGAGAACCTCACACCCCGTCGGGTGTTCCGGATCGCATTGACAAGACCATGGATCATGTTGATCGACCCGCTGTGCTTATGGACAACGATATACATGTCTTTCATCTACATGCTCGAGTACATGCTATTCTCAATCTACCCGGAAATATTCCAAAAGAAACGACATTGGAACTCAGGTGTTGGTGAGCTGCCTTTTCTTGGGATGGTTCTCGGAAGCTGCGTTGCTGCCACCATCATCTTTGTGGAGACTGCGATCATGGAGAAGAGGAAGAAGCATGGGAAGAGTAAAGGATACAGACCCGAGGGAAGGATGCGGATCGGCATGATTGGAGCGGTCACTTTCGCTGCTGGTATCTGTGAGTATACTCCTTCCATTTGTCATACTCTGCGTCTCGAACCTGATCGTCACCCACAGATTGGATCGCCTGGACAGGCGAGTACACCTCAATTCACTGGATTGTGCCCACCATCGCAGGTGTCGTCCTCTCCGCCGCCATAGTACTCCTCTTCTTCGCAATCTTCAACTACCTCATCGATGCTTACCTCATGTTCGCAGCGAGCGCTGTGACAGCCAACACCATCTGTCGCTCAGCCCTAGCAGCGGCGTCGCCACCTTTCACCCCTCAAATTTTCGATGCGATGGGCGTTGGCGGAGCCGGAAGCTTGCTCGCAGGGTGTGCAACTATCTTGGCACCGATACCGTTCGTATTCTATCGTTATGGCGAGGCTTTGAGAATGAAGAGCGAACATGCATCGGTGTCGGCTGAGATGGCCAAGGTGGTGGCAAGAGCTAGTAGAGATAGTGGGCACGATGGCGGAGGCGATGAGATGGAGCATGAGATGGAGGAAGGGAGCGAGGCAGATGAGGAGATGAAGGTCGGCAACATGGGTAGGTAGAGGACGGTTCGAGGTCCGGTGGAGTCACTGTGTCTGCCTTGCTAGTGCAGTCGGAGCTTGTTCAAGGTCGGGCATCTTGATACTGGGTTGAGGCCACTGGATTGCAAGAGTCAACGCCAAGATGGGACATCTCACATCGACCACCTCACATCGATGTGTAGCACCCAACATGAAGACAAGGACATGTGAGACGACATGTCGATTTTGGAACGCCCCTCTCGTGCCTTGCGCACGAAGCATTCCATCGATGCCATTGCACGAGCAGACTTGCTCAGTGAGCTGGGAGCAGGTGTCTTCCGCCACCTGCAATACTGGCCATGGAACGTTGGACAGTGTGTTTTCCGAATCACTGCATACCATCCACAAGTCTATGCAGACTGGTGTTACACGCTGTGGCCAGCGAGCTTTGTTTAGTATTCCGCTCCACGAAAAGCAAGCTGACGAAGGATCGGTGGCCACAGTATGAAGTTCTCATCGGCTGCGGACGATCATAGAGAATGGAAGGCAGTAAGACGGGGGTATTTCATCGGCATGAGGTCCAATTGTCTGTCTGCAGTAATCCAATCCCGAGACCTGGTGTTGCCATAGAGCCACGAGACGCTCAAGTCAGAAGCAAATGTCGCCGTGGACCTAATTTTCAGGTCAATGAACGTCAACGTGACTAGCTGTCTTTAGTAAAGTACGCAGCTCTACGCGTGTCCCCCATTCCAGCAGGATCACCTTGTACGAATCTTGATACTCGGTCATATTCTACATCTCCCGCACATCGTGGCCTTCAATACAGCTCCACACTATGCTTCAACCACCATCACCACCGCCTCGTTCTGACGCTACGCCGCAATCGCTGGTGGCTACGGCCGAGGAGCTCGTACATCAAGCAAGATTGGTGCAAGACACATTGATCAAAAATGTCGACTCAGAGACAGCTGTATACAGTAATACAGGTTGGCCGCTCGCCGAAGCAGAGAATGCAAGACTGTACCACTAACAGATGATAGCCGTCTACGGTGCCGTCGCAACAGATTAACAGATGCGTGATGCATTATCTCGGGCTTACCAGATACTGACCGGCTTCGAAGTAGAAGCCAGTCGGCGAACCGATATATAGCAATTATTAGATGCCGTCCGTTCAAAGGAGACATACTTAAATGCCGAGTCCGCACGCTGGCCACAAAGCGCACTATTAACGCTCGAATGCAATGAGTTGGCGCTTTCGAGCCGGTGTTACTGTGCTTGCCATGTAGACGTGCCCACCCCTCCCGACCTGTGTTTGCTTAGGAACGCCTTTAGCCTACGTAACCTGTAGCACGACAGCGTTAGATAGGGTACGAGCTGCCTACCGGCGATAACAAGGTTGTCCGTAGGCCTTTAGAAGGATATTTCGTCTTAATCGTACTAGGACTATATATCTTAAGAGGACTAGTCGTATTACTGTTTAATTTACCGCGTTAGCTATTAGTTATACTCTAGCCGACATTACAAAAACCTATCTATAAAATTTTGAGCCTAGCGAGAATCCCTTATAGGCATTAGATTTAGATCTCGAAGGAGTCGATCCCGACTAGGTGAGCTAGCTTAAGCGGCGTAAGGAAGATAGAATGCTTAGTGTTCCTCTATTATAGGAACGTTATTATAAGATCTTAGTAAGTACTAGGTCCTAAGACACGAGACAGTAGGCGTACCTTTACCGCGCTACCTACTCGAAGCTAAATATAGCGTTATTAAGAGGCGCTTACTTTACAAAGGGAGAAGGCCTTTATCCTACACTATAGTAGTAATAATTATTATAGAGCGGCTAATAGTATCGAAAAGTCGCCTAGTATTATTAAGTAGTTTATCGAAGACCTAGTCGACCGTCTATTACCTAAGATTATAGTACTCGTAGAGAGCGCTTGAGCTAGACGACCTAAAGAGTCGCTATAAGTATAGCGATAGAAGATTCTATAAATAGGATCGGTACTACTACTCTAGAAAAACCGGGTTAAAAGGTCTAAGAAAAGTCCTTTAAGTTTTAGTATTACGTACTCGACCGCGCTATACCTATTAGCGAACTCGTAGTTAATCCTATAGTTATAACTACGACTACCCGTAGGCTACTACTAACGAGACGTAGCGTATATCTTACGCCTACGAAAAGATCGGGTCGGTATATAGGGCTATATATCGCTACGCTTACTCTTAGGAATTATAAACGCTAATATTAAAATCTATCGGGCCTATAGCTAAGCTATAGAGATAAATATAAGGCCCTTTTAAAGTAATATAATCTCTAGATAAACGCGCGATATACTAACGCCTACTTACGAATACAAACCGCGCTATCGCTAAACACGACGTATCTAAAAGCCTTTATTAAGGCTATTCTAACGACCTAGAAAGTAGGTTACTACCCCTAGAATCAAGAGAGTTCTACCTTATTTAATTTAGATAGCTTAAAGTTCTCTTTGCCTTATATTAAATAGGTACGAGTTACGTAGTAGTAGAAGACGGCGGATTATACGAAAGACGAAGAAGGACCTAATAGGATAGCGTATATCTATATATAGTATCGCTAGTGTTAGTGTAGGTATAGGTAGATACTAGGTGTCCGGATGTTTTCTAGCCTATAGGCTAGCAAACCCTAGTCACGTGATCTAGTCATATGACATACCTACACCTACATACTTGTCCTACGGCCTATATGTTCTTAACACTCCCACTTAGGCTATATAGTCTCCTATAATCCCTTTACGTAAGCTAGAGCTACCTTATAAAGTTTTAGAACTACTAGCTATTAAGGGGCTTTATTAACCTATTAGTAGCTATATCCTTTATATAGTAGTAGTCTACTACAATCTTCTTCTACTACTAGAGATGTCTAATATAGTTATATATAACATTAATATACTTTGACCTTTTATATATATAGGCATCTTTAATAAGTGTTAAAGCGGCTTAGTTGTTACCTATAAGCTTGACTAGCCTTAGCTCGTTAATAGTGCCCTTGCTTACCCTTATACTCGGCTAGAAAGAGCTCTTTCCTACTAGTTCTAGGCACCCTATTTCCCTAAGGACAGTAGCAAGAAATTGTGACTACTTTACGGCTACGTTTATAGCTATAAACTTAGCTTCTATTATTAATGTTATAACAGACTTCTACTTCCTACTTATCTAGGACATAGGTGATCTATAAAGGAACTATACGTATCCTAGAATTGAGACCTTATCTACTTTGTCTATAGCGTAGTCAGAGTCCGAGTATCCCTAGAGATTGCCCCCTCCCTTTCTATATATAAGACCTAGGTCTAGGTACGACCGTAGGTATCGGGAGAGCTTCTTCAAAGCCTTTATATACTACTACGAGGGATCAGTAATATATAAGTTAATTCTTCTAAGGGGGAATGCTAAGTCTGGCCTTGTCATTATTATTAGCTACATCTAGGTACTATTATAGCTCTAGTAATCCTATTTGTTACACCTCTTATCTATAGGAGCCGTAGGTACTAAATGCTCGTAGCTCTCTATAGGTGAGTGGGTTAGCGTAGCCTTCTCTCTAGCTATATTCATCTTGGCTCAGTTAGCGTAGACATAGTGTCCTTAATCAAGCTTTAAAGTACCTTAGGACCTGTCTCTTATGATCCTTATTCTAAGGATCTTTGTAGGTTCACTAAGATCTTTAATCTTAAACACTTTTCTAAACTTAGCCTTAAACTACTAAACATATAACAGCCTCGGAGCTATAATAGGTATGTCATCTATATAGGTAAGGACTATAAGGTCTCTAGCCGTATAGATAAGTAGGCATAGATCTACCTAGGACTAGGTAAATCTAATCTTCTCTAGCTTCGTAACATAGAGCTTGTTCTAGTCTCTAGCTGCTTACTTAAGCCTATAAAGGCTTTATAGGACCTTAAACACTATGTTTAGAGGTGCTTCAACTCCTAGGGGTAGGATTATATAGACATCTTTAAGAAGGCTACTTTAGGTAAAAGCATTATTTATGTCTACTAGGTATATCTCGAAATCTCTCTTATACACTACTACTATAAATACTCGGAGAGTATTATGTCTAATAGTAGGTATAAAGGTCTCTTCGAAGTCAACCCTATATTTCTATAAAAACCCTCTTACTACTAGTCTTACCTTGAACATCTTAATAGCTCTACTAATTATTCTTTTTATATTAAAGACCTACCTAGAAGTAATTAGATTCGTACCCTTTGGCGGTACAACTGCTTCCTAGGTGTTGTTGCTTACTAAGGTAATAAGTTCGTTCTCAATTACCTCTCTCTATATATATCCCTATTCGGGGTCTCCTACGGCTACCTTATAGGACTTTAGGATTAGCACTTCCTACTAATAGGCTATAGCCTACCTAATAGTAGCAAATGTATATTCTTCTACGTCGTTTAGAATCTCCTCTACCTAGCTTATTATAGGGTCTAGATAGAACATCTAGGCGATAAGAGCCTTATAGTATTTAGCCTTATACTCTTTAGAGTTATTATCTCCGTCCCCCCTTAACCTCTTATTGCCTATAACCTAAGGTAGCGCTAGGTGTTCGGATAGGTCGAACTGAACGACATCTTCTTTTTCTTTAATTAGAGTACCCTAATCTCTAAACTTCTAGTATTCCCTAATGTCCTTTAGGGGAGGGGGAAATCACATAAATAGCGGTTACTATAGTGCTAATGACTTAGGTAGGTTCTGTATAGATCTACCGTTATCGGCCTTCGATAGTATTAAAACCGCCTTAATATTTTCTCCTAGCCTTCGTAACGCTGTCTCTAATAATCCCCTATCGGAAAATTTCGCTCTAAAGGGCTTCCTCCTAATAGGATTACGCTATAGCGCTCGACTCGGCTAGTTAGTAAAGGTGATACTAAGATCTATATCTCCCCCCTTCTTATTCTTAAACTAGTCGACGTGACTATACGCTTTTATAGCTTTTATATCGGGATCCTAGAACAGCTATTGTTTTGTAGTATTTTCTTAGTAGCCTATAAACACGGCTTCTTATCCTCGGTTTATTAACTTGTCTCTCCTTAAGCCTTAAGGTTAGGGTCTTAGGTCTATATAGACTATAGCCTTATATCCCTAGACGCGGAATAGTCGACTAACGGTACTTAGCTAGTAAAGGCTTCTTCTAGTGAAAGAGCAATACTATTAATGATCGGACTATTAGGCAGTCTGTTTCTGATCATAGTCTATACTTATAAAGCTTCTAGCTAGAACTTAACTAGTATACTAGAGTCTTTAAGTATAGCCCGGACTATGTTCTTAGAGGCTTGAATTGACCTTTCTATAGGTCTATTTTGAAGAGAGTTATAGGCATTAGTTATGTCTATCTAAGTACTAAACTCCTTCTCCTACTCTTTTAGTAAGGCGAGAATTTCCTTTGTACTATTACTACGGATCGTAGATAGAAAGCACCTTGACTACCGTTCTACCTAGACCTTCTAATTCCGTAGAGCTATAGGAGCGTCGCTCCTAGTCTTTAACGGGATTACCCACTTCTTCCTAGAGAAGTTGTCTACAATCTTAAGCCAATATTTGTATCCTAGCCTAGAGACTACGCCCTAAAAAGGCCTATAGATATCAATAGAGATGAGGGCTAGCCTCTCCCCTTTCCTCTCTATAGTAGGTCCTTTGAACTTCCTTATGTTTATAAGGGAGTAGACCTTATAGTTCTAGTGTTTAGAAGGAATAGGAATAGGATCTTTCTTATTAGTAACTCTATATAGGGTTTTTAGTAGTCCCTTACTAAGGTGTATATATCTTCTATACTATAGCTCCTACTGATCTTCCGACTTAGTATTAGCTATAGCGGTACCGTTACGTTCTTAAGAGAGTATACTAGTATACTATAGCTTAAGAATTTCCGAGATCGAGTAGATAAACGGTACTCCTCCTCGAAGTTTAGTCTAGACAACGGGTTTACTAGACAAGGATTTTAGGGTGAAACTAGGTAGTTAGATAGCAAACTGTTAGCTAAACTAATTCTACGAAACAAGACTAACTCTAAGGCTAGGAACAAACAGGACATTTTCTAAGACAATTTACTTTCTATAAGGACTACCTATTACTATACTTCCTATATATATAGCTTATAGATAGCCACCCCTAACCTTGATCCACTTCCTCTTTTAAAGAGGCTTTAGTGTCCTAAATAGTGAATCTTAGTTAGTTATATATAATGATGTATAGGAGTTAAGTAACTACTCGGACGAGAGGTACTTGCCTTTAGCTTCTATAGTAGAATAGGCAACCTCATTAATATTATTATCTTCTAATAGTATCTTAGAGTCTAATACGTCTTCCTAGGTTATATAGGCCCTTATAGGCTTCTTACTAGAGGAGGCCTTTGGCTTACGGCTCTCCTTTATCTACTTTATAAGGTCTATAATTACCTTAAGGACATTACAAAGGTTTAGTACTAATGACCTCCTACGAGGTAGTGACGGTTATCTCTTAGTAGGGTAGGTAACCCTAGCTAGTTTGTCCTTGTTCCTAATAGCCTACTAAGCTATAGAAAGGTATAGGCACTTGCTTATAAAATGGTTACTATTATAGAGATAGTACGTAAGCTTGCCCTAGAAACCCTTCTTAGCGAATATAGCTATCCCTTAATAAATCATTAATTCTTGCTTCTCCTTAAGGATTATAAGAATGTCTTATAGTAAGAGACTTACCTAGTGTTAACGAGCTAAGGGCCCCTTTAGACCCTGAAATTTGCGCGTCGAATCTCGTTAACCTTTAACGGTTAATTACGTAGTAGGGGTGTATAGAGGTACTACTAAGATATATATAGTTAGGAGGCGACCTTAGTAGGAAGCTAGGATTTACGAACAAATACCTCTATAAGGTGAAAACACTGGAATTTAAGATTTTTAGATTTATTATCTTTTAGGATCTTAGTATATATTTTACGGCCCGCGGACCGGTAAATATATATACCTACGCGTAAGCTATTCTAAGGTCACTAGGCGCGCCCCTACTTACTAGGGTGGTTAGTCGTCTATATTTTAGTGGTTAATAAGGGGGGGTTTCAAGTATATACCCGGTGGCATTATTAGTATATCTTAGCAAAATTAAGGTTAAGGTCGACTCGAAGTCGAAATCTTAAGGTATTAAGGCACCTAAGGTCTGTTATAGTCTGCCTATAGAGTGTATAGAAGGTAGGGACAGAAGAGCCTTAGAGTGCTTAGAAGTCGTTAAGAAGTAAAAGTCTAGCTTAGTATATAAGCGCTAAGAATCATATGCCCCGTAATATTTACTACGGGACCTAGCCCTCTAAACTCACTACTCTACTAGAGCTTAATAGATTTACTTTGGCTCGTAGCTATATAACTTACGGCACTCCCGCGAGTACCCGCAACTACGCTAGACCCTAGAAGAAGCACGTAGAAGACTCGGAACGTAGGGTAGGTTAGAATAAGGTTTTGAGCAAAGCTACTAAGCGCAGCTTCGTATAGGTTAGCCCTATTAATGCGGGGACACGTACTCGCGAGGGTCGCGTATAAGTTTCCGGCCTTCCCTAGGCCTCTCTTACTTTCTTCGTCTTTCGTTTTATATAGCAATTATACTATACCCTTTACATCTGTACTTCGTATCTATATTCTCGCTTTTACTCTTATATCTTATAGGCTAGGCTCTCGCCCTAACATTACGAAAGACTAACAAACTGTTAACTACTCGAGTCATCCTTATAGGTGACTACGCTACTAATAAAGGTGTTAACCTCGACAACTAAGACACCCTATTCTACTTTAGTAAGTAGGCTAATATTCCCTTCTCGAACGCCGCTAACTTCGGTACCTAGGTAAACGCTTATTAGTTTATAAGCTTTATATAGCCACTTAGCGAGACATACTATTATAAAGCGGTAGACTATCAAATCCGATAGATTCTAACAACCCGTAAGCTCCTAGCATTACTAGGATCGTACGGAAATATTTGTCTAGGCCGTAATAGGCTAGCGCCGGACTCCCGGCCTATAGTATCTTTAGAACTAGCTATGTTCTAATTATATTAAAATCTAGAACGCTCTAGGTAGTCTAGAAGACAAGCTATAGAATTTAATAGAATCTACGAGATATAACTTCTTACAAATCCGCTTCTTATTATAAATATACTACGTATTAGATTACGTAGTATAGAAGGCTCTAGAGGTCTATAATCGAATATAAATAAGAGTAGAATAAGCCCTCTAGATAGGACAAGCAACAAAGCAAGTCTACTACTCTTAACCACTATTACGTCGACCAATATACTCGATTTATTACGACTATCTACGAATATCCTAAGGCTAGCTTCCGCTACAAACACCTTTTAATAGGAACCTTTTTAGATCGTCCTCAACCCGACGAACCCGCTATAGTTAGCAAGTTTGAGGTAACCGATAATTTAAAAATTAGCGAGGATATTAAAGCTTCTAGCGAACGAAATAAAATAGCTACGAAGCAAAACGAGCCGGATAATAAGAGACTACGCTTAGATACGTCTAGGAAAAATACCTCCGGAAGCGTAGAGGCTCTTAGTCCCGCTATCAACCTTGATAATAGCGATTTTAGCGCTACTCCTTCTATAAATTCGCAAAATAGGGCTGATACTACTCGTTCTAGTCCTCTAGAAAATATGAACGACAACGTAGACCCTATATCTATAGAGGCGAATAAGGAATTAGACGGCCCGTCGATTTCTAATAACCCGTTAATTTCTAATAATCCGTTAGAATCTAATAGTTCTAAGACTTTAGAAGACGACGGATTAGAAGACGAGCTAGCGCTACTCGCTAATTATAGCGGGCAGACCGCCAATCCTATTACTTATAAAGACGCGATTACTAGTCCTAATAAAGTCAAATGGCTAGAGTCTATGAAATTCGAAATAGGCGACTTAAATAAGCTAAAAACTTGGGACTTAGTTAACCTTCCTAAGGATCGCGTAGCCCTTAAAGGACGGTAGGTTTATAAGACTAAAACCGACGCTAAAGGCAATATAATTAAATATAAGAGTCGGTAGGTCGTAAAGGGCTTTAAACAAATATTCGGAGTAGATTACGGCGAGACATTTAGTAATACTTGTCGACCCGAAACTTGGCGTTCGTTATTCTATTTTGCGGCTTATAATAATTGGGAAATAAAGCAATAGGACGTTAAATTAGCTTTCCCTAATAGCCCTATAGATAAAGAATTATATATCGAACAGCCCTTAGGTTTCGAGGATAATACTCCGAGAGTTTGCCGTCTAAATACGGCGTTATACGGCTTAAAACAAGCCTCTAGACAATAGTACTTATACCTTAAGTCTATACTTCAAAAGCTAGGCTTTGTTCCGCTTAAGAAAGACGAGGTAGCGTTTAAAAACGCTAATACGGGCATTATAATAACGTACTACGTAGACGATATGCTTATATTTAGTCCTAACAAAGGACTAGTTAGGGAACTTAAGGATAACCTCTCTAAGTCGCTAGAACTAAGTGATTTAGGCGACGTAAACTACTATCTAGGGATCGAAGTAACGCGTAATTACGAAAATAAGTCTATTACTCTAAGTCAAAAAGAGTATTTAGATAAGATCCTTACTAGATTTAATAAGAGAGGTCTTAATCCGGTTAGTAGCCCTATAGAAAATAGCCTACGTCTAGAAAAGAATAAGGAACGAGCTAGTCTAGAGGATACTCGGCTATTTCAAGCCGAAGTAGGGTCCTTAATTTATCTAGCTACTAAAACAAGGCTAGATATAGGCTACGCCGTAGGGCAAGTAGCTAAATTTGCCTCTAATCCCGATAGCTCACATTTTAAAGCCCTGAATAGGATTTAGAAATACTTGAACGATCCTAAGGCTTACGAGCTAAAACTAGTCTATAAAGCGCAATCGTCACCCCTATTATTAGGCTATAGCGATGCCGATTAGGGGGGTGATTTTACGACTAGAAAAAGTACTACGGGATATATTTTTACTATAGGACCTAAAGCGCCTATAAGTTAGCGTAGTATCCTACAAAAATCGGTCGCGCTATCGAGTTGCAAAGCCGAATATATAGCCCTAAAAGAGACTATAAAAGAGTTCTTATTCCTAAGAGATATATATCTTGAGATAGGAATTAGTACGGGCCTTAATACTATTCTTACGGATTCTAAATCCGCGATAGAACTAGCTTATAATCCCGAACACCACGCTAAGACAAAGCACATCGATATACAACATCACTTAGTTCGAGAGTGCGTTCAAGAAAAAATAATAAGTCTAGAGTATATCCCTACAAAAGAAGAAATAGCGGATATTTTAACTAAAGCTCTAGACTCGCCGAATTTTAAGAGGCTACGGGACTTTATTTACGGCTAGTTCTTATATCATACTAGTACTCTTTTATCCTTATTAGTTTATAAGCTTTATATAGCTACTTAGCGAGATATACTATTATAAAGCGGTAGACTATCAAATCCGATAGATTCTAATAACCTGTAAGCTCCTAGTATTGCTAGAATCGTACGGAAATGCTTGTCTAGGCCGTAATAGGCTAGCGCCGGACTCCCGGCCTATAGTATCTTTAGAACTAGCTATGTTCTAATTATATTAAAATCTAGAACGCTCTAGGTAGTCTAGAAGATAACCTATAGAATTTAATAGAATCTACGAGATATAACTTCTTACAAATCCGCTTCTTATTATAAATATACTACGTAATAGATTACGTAGTATAGAAGGCTCTAGGAGTCTATAATCGAATATAAATAAGAGTAGAATAAGCCCTCTAGATAGGACAAGTAACAAAGCAAGTCTACTACTCTTAACTACTATAACCTCGACTATTATACTCGACTCATTACAACTATCTACGAATATCCTAAGGCTAGCTTCCGCTACGAACACCGTTTAATATATATAGAACGGAGGTAGGGGCCGCTTAGGCCGCCGACCCTCTCGTTCCCGCCTACGCGAGACCTTACTCGAGTAGCTATTACGTAGGTATCGCGAAGCTACTAGTAGAGGTGGCGGTAGCGGTGGTGGTAATAACGATAGAGACGACTATAACCGTAGTAATAATAGCCGAGGACGTAATAACAACCGTCCGCGACTAGGACCTAACAATAGTCGTGACTCGAGAATACATAACACCCGTACTTAGATACTACTAGTTAACCTTCTAGAACGTCTCTTTACTATTAACCGTTCCTTAAGTTCCCTAACTAGTCCTTCGTTAGGACTAAATATAAGCATATCGTCTACGTAGTACGTTATTATAATGCCCGTATTAGCGTTTTTCAACGCTACCTCGTCTTTCTTAAGCGGAACAAAGCCTAGCTTTTGAAGTATAGACTTAAGGTATAAGTACTATTGTCTAGAGGCTTGTTTTAAGCCGTATAACGCCGTATTTAGACGGCAAACTCTCGGAGTATTATCCTCGAAACCTAAGGGCTGTTCGATATATAATTCTTTATCTATAGGGCTATTAGGGAAAGCTAATTTAACGTCCTATTGCTTTATTTCCCAATTATTATAAGCCGCAAAATAGAATAACGAACGCCAAGTTTCGGGTCGACAAGTATTACTAAATGTCTCGCCGTAATCTACTCCGAATATTTGTTTAAAGCCCTTTACGACCTACCGACTCTTATATTTAATTATATTGCCTTTAGCGTCGGTTTTAGTCTTATAAACCTACCGTCCTTTAAGGGCTACGCGATCCTTAGGAAGGTTAACTAAGTCCCAAGTTTTTAGCTTATTCAAGTCGCCTATTTCGAATTTCATAGACTCTAGCCATTTGACTTTATTGGGACTAGTAATCGCGTCTTTATAAGTAATAGGATTGGCGGTCTGCCCGCTATAATTAGCGAGTAGCGCTAGCTCGTCTTCTAATCCGTCGTCTTCTAAAGTCTTAGAACTATTAGATTCTAACGGATTATTAGAAATTAACGGGTTATTAGAAATCGACGGGCCGTCTAATTCCTTATTCGCCTCTATAGATATAGGGTCTACGTTGTCGTTCATATTTTCTAGAGGACTAGAACGAGTAGTATCAGCCCTATTTTGCGAATTTGTAGAAGGAGTAGCGCTAAAATCGCTATTATCAAGGTTGATAGCGGGACTAAGAGCCTCTACGCTTCCGGAGGTATTTTTCCTAGACGTATCTAAGCGTAGTCTCTTATTATCCGGCTCGTTTTGCTTCGTAGCTATTTCATTTCGTTCGCTAGAAGCTTTAATATCCTCGCTAATTTTTAAATTATCGATTACCTCAAACTCGCTAACTATAGCGGGTTCGTCGGGTTGAGGACGATCTAAAAAGGTTCCTATTAAAAGGTGTTTGTAGCGGAAGCTAGCCTTAGGATATTCGTAGATAGTCGTAATAAATCGGGTATATTGGTCGACGTAATAGTGGTTAAGAGTAGTAGACTTGCTTTGTTGCTTGTCCTATCTAGAGGGCTTATTCTACTCTTATTTATATTCGATTATAGACCTCTAGAGCCTTCTATACTACGTAATCTAATACGTAGTATATTTATAATAAGAAGCGGATTTGTAAGAAGTTATATCTCGTAGATTCTATTAAATTCTATAGCTTGTCTTCCAGACTACCTAGAGCGTTCTAGATTTTAATATAATTAGAACATAGCTAGTTCTAAAGATACTATAGGCCGGGAGTCCGGCGCTAGCCTATTACGGCCTAGACAAATATTTCCGTACGATCCTAGCAATACTAGGCGCTTACGGGTTGTTAGAATCTATCGGATTTAATAGTCTACCGCTTTACAATAGTATATCTCGCTAAGTAGCTATATAAAGCTTATAAACTAATAAAATACGAGGTCAATAAACCACTAGGCCTTCGACCAAATCCGACTAAAGCTAAAGAATAAGGAGACCCGTCCGAGAGTTATTACGTAGGTCCGAAAGGACTACCCGTACGAAATACGACAAGGACCTAGCAAAGAAGAACCCGATTACTAATTCCTCGATTTAATTATTAGGAAAGAAACTACTCGGGTTATGAATTGCTATAACGAACGAGATCTCGAGACATAGTCGTAAATGACTATAAACCGTATACTCTTTCGAGAAAACCTTTCCTATATACTACCGAACACGATTCTACTCGGGGACCTAAACCTATACTACCCTAGGTAGGAACCTACCTACACCTCGCCGAACGGCTAAGAAATAGCATTTATAGAGTCGATTAATAGACATCATTTTACTATTTCGAATACTATCGGTAAAGGTACCTTCTACCGGCCGAATATACTTTAGGAAAGCGTAATCGACCTTACTTTTATAAAGGGCAAACTATAACAGAATATAAGGGACTAGTAAACAATACCTACGAATAAGTCGGACTATAAACCGATCTTATTTACCCTAATAATGTAGGAACCGACAACCTAAGAACGAACCGAAAGGCTCGATTTAAAAAGAGCCGATTAGGAAAAGTTTAACAAAAAAAATAAGACAAAGCTATAAGGCTCCTAGACGAGATTCTACTCCGTAATACTACTCTCGAGAGGCTATAAAGTAACTCTTCTTAAGATACGTCGACACTCGATTTAATAATCGAGGAATTTACGGCTATTATCTAGGAAAGTATAAACAAAGCTATACCGAGAGTAAGAGTAAGTATAAAATCAAAGGACTAGTAGAAACCGGAGCTTTAGCTACTCTTAGGTAAAAGGATATATTTAGTTAGTAAGGATCGTGTTAGTACTAAGACACTATAGCGTAACTCTCTTAGTAGAGGGGGTTTCTAAGACACTACGGCTCTCTTAGAATAAATAGTCAGTCGATACGAACGCGATGTCCGGAGAGCGACTCTTCTTAGTAAGCTCGCCTACTTATCTAAGGTATTAGTATAGGCTCCCTAACTCGGAGTCTAATAATGCCTTACTAGGCTCTTTTACGTCTTATATATACCTATAGCACGGCTATAGCTTCCTATATAAGGGGGGTACGGCCTCTAGTCTACCTTCCTTGTGTTCTAAAGAGGAATAACTCTAATACGACTTTATTAAGGGTAAAATACCGAGTTACTAACCCGGGCTTATAACTTATTAAATAGGTACGAGTTACGTAGTAGTAGAAGACGGCGGATTATACGAAAGACAAAGAAGGACCTAATAGGATAGCGTATATCTCTATATATATATATTGTTCATTATACTATTATAGAGCCTATTAGCCTATATACCTATACTACCTACTTCTAGTTATAAAGGGGAAACTTATATTATAGAGTAAAAACCCCCTCTCCTCTCCTATACGTTCTTAACCTTACCTTCTTTTGTATTTTCCTTATTAAGGGTATACTAGTATTATAGGCCTACCCTAATAACTACTCTGTCTACACCCCCTTAACCTCCCGCCTCTTCTCTATCTACTCCTCCGTCTCGCTCGCTAGCGCGAACTATTTAAGAAAGCCCTACTATAGTATCTACTATACTATCCGTCTTACGTCTCGCTCATCCGTTACGATTAACTAGTAGTTACGTCTTACTACCTTAGCTCTCTACTAGCCTCGTCCTTCTACCTATTACGGGCACCGTAGTATTATATACTCCGGGTTCTATAACGGGTAGTTATACTAGTATACTAGGCTATATACGTCCGGGACTTTCCTTCTATATAGGTAGGCCCTTAACCCGATATATTCGGACCTAATCTATATCGTAATACTTACTTCGGCCCTTATTAGGTCACGGTAGAGTAGGTAGTTATGTCTCTAGAAGGGGCGTAAGGCTAGGGGTCCTCGATTTAGTAGGGGATTCTCTTTCTATTCCTGTTCCTAAAGGTAGCCTACTACCTACTCTACGAGGCTTTACGTCTTTACCTTATTACTCTTTTTCCTCCGTACCTTTTACTCCTCCTCCTTCCTCTCTAGCTACTCCTAGGTTCGCTTAACAACTTTAAATGTATATAGGTCGTCTTACTTTTAGCTTTAACGTACCCTAAGGCTAGGTAGTCGGTCGTACCTCCTAGCGATATTCTCCGTAGAGTCCTAAATAGCTTATTATACTAGAGAATCCGCCGTCTTCCTAGCGTATTAGATCCTCATTCCCTTAATATAATGTTTAATTAGGGGAGACCCTATCTTTACCTCTACTACTCTCGTTAGCGTTATCTTATAGGCTCCTAGTATCCGTCTAAGGTTCGCGGCCTACGTCCGGTTTAGGGGTCTCTCTATCCGCTTTAGGATCGGTTTGCCTACTCCTCCTATCCCCTATAACTAGGCCCTATAGAGCATTACTAGTTTTACGATCGTCTTATATATAATCCTTACCTTATTAAACGTAACTCCCTATATTAACGTTATGAGTCTAGTTATTATAGCCTTGTTAACCTAGGCTCTATTCTAGGCTTTCCTAATCTAGGGGTTCTAGCTAAGCTTAGGGTCTAGCTAGATTCCTAGGACTCGTAATTTAGGAGAGGGCTTCGTTACGTAACCCTAGATAGTTACCGTTACTTATATTAAGAATATATAGGTTATAGGGTCAACATTAGGTACTTAGGGGGATTAGTAATTAGGGCTTACTAGTCAAGTCCTAAGTATAGCTATCCCTCCTAAAATACCTATACTATTAACTAGCGATACTATATATAGATATACGCTATTCTATTAGGTCCTTCTTCATTTATATAATCTGTAATTCCTATCTTCTACGGCTACGCAATCCGTACCTATTTAATAGGTTATAAGCCCGGGTTAGCCTTTAGGTCTTATAGATTAAAGTCGTAGTAGTTATTCCTCTATAATACTAAGAGGAAGGGTAGACTAGAGGCCGCCTCCGTATTATATAGGAAGCTATAGCTCGCTATAGGTGTATATAGTCGTAAAAGAGCCTAGTAAGGCACTATTAGACTTTAACTAACTTAGAGGGTTAGAAGAGAAGCCTATACTAATACCTTAGAAAGGTAGGCGAGCCTACTATAAAGAGTTACTCTTAGGACATCGCGTTGTCCTTACTAACTAACTATTCTATCTAAGAGAGCCGTAGTGTCTTAGAAACTCTCGATCATTACGACCGACTTTCCTTCGTTCCGGTAGAGAGCTATTCTCTCCGCCCTTAAACGCGTAAATCGACTTATCCCCTCGACATTACGTACGACCGAACACCTTCGACCTATAGGTAGCTAATCTGCTATATATATAAAAGTATAGAGTCCGAGACTAGATCTAGATATAGTAACCTTAGGAAAAGGAGGGTAGCGTCTATCCTTACTAAGGACAACTAGAGAATATAGTTCTCCTTAATATAAGATTATCTTAAGTCCTAAGATGTGCTTTAGGTTATAGATAGAAGCTATCTACTATCTAGCACCCCTAGCTCCTTAATACTATTCGAGTTATTAGCCTCTTCGTCTAGGATTAAAGAATTAAGATTCAGCCTAGCTAGTAGGAAGGCTAATATAAAGGCAAGGTATAGGATCTTTATCTACCTTTTATAAGATGACCAAGATAAGGTGTTAGAGATAAGATAATCCGGGGAAATCTAGCTCAAGATAAGGGTAAAGTATAGTAAGGTTTATGCTATATATATAATAATAGTTATTTAAGAATTGATCAACTTTAGAATAATAGATAGTATAACTATTAGATAGGCCTAGGTCTACCTTAGTAATCTTGTAAGAAGGATTGCTAAAGTTGACCTAGTAGAGGCTTACTATAGAGAGCCTATAAGGAAGCTAAAGTATCTACTTTAAGCCCTACCTAAGGTGTATCTTAAGACTAAGAACACTATCCTAGCCTAGCTAGGACTATTATATAAAGATTGTCTATAACTGCTTGAGTTATATAAATCTAGGCTAGAAGTTGTATCTAAGGAAACAGTAATGTTTATAGGAATAGGTTTCTAGGGCAAGATCACCTACTATCTCTATAATAGTGATTATGTGATCAAGGATTGCCTATACCTCTCTAGAGCTAAGTATGCTATTAGGAAGGACAAGCTTAATAGAGGAAACACCTCTATTATAAAGAGATAATCATTACTACTAAGCAGGAGGTCCCTATCCCTAAGCCTAAGGGATATCCTAGTAGTGATGAAGGACCTTATAAGGAAGAGCCTATATAACCTAGGAAGACTTATTAGACCCTAAGACACTATTAGAGGATGATGAAGTTGATAAGGTTGCCTATTTAACTATAGAAGCCAAAAGTAAGTACCCCTCCTTAGAGAAGTTGCTTAACTCTTGTGCTTCATCCTATATAACTAACTAGGATTTACTTTTTAGGATCCTAAAACCTCTTTAGAAGAGGAAGTAGATCAAGGTTAGGGGTGGCTACCTATATGCTATACATAAGGGGAGTGTAGTGATAGGTAGTCCTTCTAGGAAGCAGATTGTCTTAAAGAATGTTTTGTTTGTTCCTAGCCTTAGAGTTAGCCTTGTTTCTTAGAATCAGTTTAGCTAATAGTTTGCTATCTAACTACCTAGTTTCACCCTCAAATCCCTTTCTAGAAAACCTGTTGTCTAGACAAAGCTAAGAGGGGGTGTTCTATTTATTCAAAGTGTTTTAGAGTAGCTTAAAGCTATACCTCAAGCATATGCCTCTCTATAGGAGCATAACTTAGATTTGTCTAAGTTAGGTACACATTTTGAGTATAAATTAGAACAGGCTATAACTACTACTAAGTCCTAGGACCAGTAGGAGCTATAGTATAGAAGATGTGTACACCTTAGTAAGGGACTACTAAGAAACCTATATAGAGTTACTAATAAGAAAGATCCTATTCCTATTCCTTCTAAATACTAGAACTATAAGGTCTGCTCCCTTATTAACATAAGGAAGTTTAAGGGACCTACTATAGAGAGGAAAGGAGAGAGGCTAGCCCTTATCTCTATTGACATCTATAGGCCTTTTTAAGGTATAGTCTTAAGACTTGGCTTCGAGTACTAGCTTAAGGTTATAGATAACTTCTTAAGGAAGAAGTGGGTAATCCCTTTGAAGGCTAGGAGTGATGCTCCTATAGCTCTAAAGGAATAGAAGGTTTAGGTAGAGAACAGCTCAAGGTGTTTTCTATCTACAATCCGTAGTAATAGTATAAGGGAAATTCTTTCCTTACTAAAACAGTAGGAGAAGGAGTTTAGCATTTAGCTAGACATAACTAATGCCTATAACTCACTTTAGAATAGACCCGTAGAAAGGTCAATCTAAGCCTCTAAGAATATAGTAAGAGCTATGCTTAAGGACTTAAATATACTAGTTAAATTCTAGCTAGAGGCCCTTATTGCTTAAACTGTAGTCAGAAACAGACTTCTAAATAGACTAATAATAGATAGTACTACTCTTTTACTAGAAGAAGCCTTTACTGTCTAGGTACTATTAGTTAACTATTTGAGAGTCTAGGGATGTAAAGTAGTAGTCTATATAGACCCGGGATTCTAACCTTAAGGCTTAAGAAGTAACAAGCTTATAAATAGGGGTAAAGAAGTTGTCTTTATTAGCTATATAGAGAACACTACAAAGCAATAGCTCTGTTAGGAGCCTGACATAAAAGCTATTAAAACACACGGGCAAGTTAACTAGTTTGAGAATAAGAAGGGGGGTGATATAGATCTTAGCATTACCTTTATAAACTAGTTAAGCAGAGCCCTAAAGAGAACCCCCGGTAGAAGATATCCTACTTAGGTCTCTAGTTTATCAATATAGCTATAGTAGCTCTAGGCAAAGCCTCTGTTTATATAAATTCCCTAACCTCTAAAAGACATTAGAGAGTACTAGAAGAGTGGAGTAGAGGGGACTCTAAGAAAAGAAAAGGAAGAGGAACTTGTTTAGGAGGATCAACCTTAACAGCCACCTTGGCTTATAGGTAATAAGAGGTTAAGGGGGGATGAAGATAATAGCTCTACTAAGTATAAAGCTAAGTATTATAGGGTATTGATTGCTTAGATATTTCATCTTGATCTAACTATAAGCTAGGTTAAGGAAATCCTAAATAATATAGAGGGATATACATTTGCTACTATTAGGTAGGCTATAGCCTACTAGTAGGAAGTGCCAATCCTAAAGTCCTATAAGGAGGTAGTAGGAGACCCTAATTAGGGATATATATAGAAAGAGGCAATCTAGAAAGAACTTATTGCCTTAGGAAGCAACAATACCTTAGATCCAGTTATACTACCTAGGGGTGCAAACCTAGTTACATCTAAGTAGGTTTTTAATATAAAAAGAATGATTAGTAGAGCCATTAAAAAGTTTAAGGTAAGACTAGTTATAAGAGGGTTTTCATAGAAATATAGTATTAACTTTAAAGAGACCTTTATACCTACTATTAGGCATAATACCCTTAGGGTCTTCATGGCTATAGTATGTAAAAAGGATCTTAAGATATACTAGGTAGATATAAACAATGCTTTTACTGAAAGTAGCCTTCTTAAAAACATCTATATAATCCTACCTCTAGGTATTAACATTCCCCTAAACATAGTCTTTAAGGTCCTTAGAAGCCTCTATAGACTTAAGCAAGCAGCTAGAGACTAGAACAAGCTCTATATTACAAAGCTAGAACAGATTAGATTCACCTAGTCCTAGGTAGATCTATGCCTACTTATCTATAGAGGAAGAGACAATATAGTCCTTATCTATATAGATAACATCCCTATTATAGCTCTAAAGCTATTAGATGTTTAGTAGTTTAAGGCTAAATTTAGAAGAGTGTTCAAGATTAAAGATCTTAGGGAACCTAAGAAGATCCTTAGAATAAGAATTATAAGAAACAGGTCCTAAGGTACTATAAAGCTTAATCAAGGACACTAGTCTAAACTAACCTTACTAAGATAGGCGTCTCTCTAGAGAAGGCCATACCTACACTCTTACCTATAGACAGCTTTAAGGATCTAAGACCTTTAGCTACTATAGATAAGAGGTGTAATAAACAGGAGTACTAGAGTTGTAATAGTACCTAGATGTAGCTAATAACAATAACAAGGCTAGACCTTACTTTCCCCCTTAGAAGAATCAGCTTATATATTACTAACCTTTTAAAGTAATATCTTAGAGCTTTAAAGAAACTCTCTAGATATCTAAGATTATACCCGGACCTAGGCTTAATATATAGAAGAGGAGAAGGTATTCTCTAGGGATACTTAGATTCTAATTATACTATAGACAAGGTAGATAGAGTCTCAATCCTTAGATATATATAGTTCCTTTATAGATCACCTATATCCTAGATAAGTAGGAAGCAGAAGTCTATTACTATATCAATAATAGAGGCTGAGTTTATAGCTATAAATGTAGTAGCTAAGTAGTCACAGTTTCTTGCTATAGTCCTTAGAGAGATAAGGTGTCCTGACCTAGTTAGAGAGTGTTCGTTCTAACCTAGGATTAAGGTAAGTAGTACTATTAATAAGCTAAGACCCGTGAAGCTTATAGGTAATAACTAAGTAGCTTTGACCTTTATCAAAGATACCTAAATCTATAATAGGTCAAAGTATATTAATGTAGCATTATAAGGACGCGCGTATTATAGGGTCCGAACGAGATAGTTATTGTTTTACGAAGCTACGAAAGAGGAGCGCGAGGCGCGGCGAAGTTATAAAGCAAAGCTAAGCCGCGCTAACCCGATACGGAAGGTCCGCGGTTTAGCCGGGCCGACGTAGCTATAGTAGGGGGTCGCGGGCTACCCGTGATAGTATCCCCCCTCCTAAAACACGCCTTAGTCCTCTAAGCGTTATCTACCTTATAAGGCCACTTGCCTATCGAGCTATATAATCGCGCGAACGCCTAATTATCCTCTAGTGCCCTGTCGTTATCCGATAACATCGTATTCGCTCTATTAAGACTATCCTCGACCGGCTTCCTTCGAGAAACATATTGCCTAGTTAGCTAGCTTACCCTAGACCTACGTCTGTCTTCGGCTAGTACTCGCGTATAATCCTTATAACCAAAGTTAGGTATTATTATAGGCTCTATAGGCTCTACTCGAGTATCGAATATATACGGAGTAGATTCTATTAGAGGTAAGGCTCGAGGCGACTTATTCGTAACGGTGTCTTTTAGAATAACTCTAATCGTATTGAGCCCGAGTACCTTAGTAGCTAGTAGGGACTAGTTAGATAGAGCTACGAAGCCTATAGGCGTAGACAACTCCGGCCGGTTATAGTGAAAGTCTATAATAGCGGCGGCCGCGTATTTAAGGATATCCTCTATAGGTTACTAGGTCTTACTATCCTCCTCGTTCTAATATCTAGCCTATTTCACCTTATACTATATATCTACCTTACGCTTATGCCCCTTCTTTACCTTGCCTACCCGCTTACGGGTATATATATTAAGGATCTTTCCTACCTCGTATATATACGTAGGTACTACTACTATATCGGCTACTATATTAGCCTCGGTAGTATTAGGTTCGATAGTTATCGGTAGTAGCGGCGCTAGATACTACCCTTTAAGTAGTAGGAAACTGGGGTGGTCGGCTCGTTATAGTAGTAAGGTGTAGAAGTAGTTATTAAGTCCTACTAGAGCGTCTAATAGTTTCAGTCGATAAGAGAGTCTAGCCGGTATAACTTCCGTAATCTAGTAAGGGCCGGCATATTTCCTATCTAGCTTCTTAGATAGTCGAGTCGTACGGATATTCTTAGTACTAAGATATACCTAATCACCTACCTTATAGTCTAGAGGAATGCTTCGGTAGCGGTTTACTACTTCTACTTAGAGAGCTTATGACATTCGTATATTCTCTTAAAGGTGCTTATAAAGCTCGCAAATTCGACGTATAAAGGTTTCTACTAATCGCGTATCTAGTCGCTAGAGAGTAGTCAGTCCTCCCTCCTTTCTAGCGTTTAGGTCAACTCGCTCTATAAACTTAGTATTATAGCCTAAGGTAGCGTAGAACGGCGACACACTAGTAGTCTCGGATAGGTAATTATTAATCGCGAACTAAGCAAGGTATAGCTATTCTACCTATTTATCCTATGCCTTATTAGTAAATATATAAAGATACTGTTCTATCGCCTAGTTAGTACGTTCTGACTATCTATTAGTTTCTAGATAATACGAAGAACTTAGCTTACGATTTGTACGGAGTATCTTATAGTGTTTCTTCTAGAAGGTAGTAACCTACTACTTACTACGGTCTAATATAATAGTATTAGGAAACCCGCGCCGATAGAACATATATTTAAGGAAAAACCTTGCCGTATTCTATACTATTATTACGCTAATAGGGATTAGCTCGACTTCCTTAGTAAGCCTATTAGTAACGGTCATAATATTATTATAGACTATACCGTTAAGAGTACTATCTAGGAGTCCGATAACAAAGTCGACTATAATATGTTTCTAAGGCCGATCTAGAATAGGAAGTAGCTATAATAATCCTAGTAGCTAGGAGTATAGAGATTTTGTTATACGGTAGGTACGGCAATTCGCGGTATGTCTACGTACGGATCTCGCTAATCTAGGCTAGTAGAATTTACGTACTACGAGTTTATAAGTACAAGCTCGTCCTAGATAGCCTACTACTAGAGCGTTATAGTTTATCTTAATTATCCTAGTCTATAAGGCTTAGTTATTTAGTACCTATAAGCTCTAGCCGTCGTATTAATTTCGAATATATAGTAGGTCGCTATCTACTTTATAGTATACTAGGTGAATCTTTACTCTCTATAGTAGTATAGGAGTACGGTCTTTCTATAGGTCCTTGATCGTAGTCTTAAGCTCGTTATCGGTTACGTACGCCGTCGACATTCGATACTCGAGTTCGGCTTCCCGTTAACTTTTACGCGTCGCCGGTTATTTAGTAGGCGTATCTCGTTCTATAGGTATAAACTCTTTAGCTTTAGGGTCTAGCTATACTAGTTCCTCTTCTTCCGGCGTATCTTCTACTATTACCTATAGTAAGGCGATCTTAAGGAATCGCTTAGGAGGTAGCAATATCTAATGCTAATACTAGTTCCGAGGGTCGTTCACCCCCTATAGAAGGTCCTAGCTACGTCTCGTTAGGCTGTCTAGCTTTATACCTTAAAGTCCTAGACGGTATATTATCTTAAAGTTAAACTATAATAAGAACTTAGCCTAACGCGCTTGTCGCTAATTCAGCTACTTTGTCTTTATAAAGTATTCTAGGTTCTTATAGTCGGTATAAATCTTGACTAGCTATAAGTCCTTATTATCTACTTCGTAGGCGAGCTCGGGTCTCTATTCCTTAAAAGCCTTAATAATAGCTAATAATTCCTTATTATAGATTTTATAATTACACTCCTATAGACTCAACTTCTTCGAGTAGAAGGCTATAGGATATAGTACACCCTTCTCGTTATACTACGAAAGCACGCCGGCGTTTATAAAATCTAAAGAATCTGTCCCTACTACCGTTTCCCTACCTAGTATATAATATACGAGTATACCGGCTTTACTAAACGTAGCTTTCAAATTGTTAAAGGCTCGTTAGCAATCTAGTGACTATTGAATCCTTCTGTTCTTATGATTACTTAGTCCGTCCAACTTGGTTAGGTTTGTAAGAGGAGTAGCTATACGCGAAAATGCTTCGATAAACCGCCTATAGAAGTTAGTAAATCTAAGGAAGGCCTAGACATCCTTTAGGTTCTTAGGCGCTTCCTATATCTAAATATATTCGAGTTTCTTAGGGTCTATCTCGATACCGTTATAGGTTATAATTAGCCTAAGATACTTCACCTTCTATTAGTAGAATTCGCTTTTGTCGATGTCTACTATAAGTCCTATATCGCGTAGCTTAGTAAGAACCTTCCGTACGTGTTTAATATACTCCTCTAAGGTGTTACGAAAGATAAGTACGTTATCTAGGTAGGCCGATACAAAGTCGTCTAGGTGTTCTTATAAGACCTTGTTAATATATAATTAGAACGATACTAGTCCGTTATATAAGCCGAATAGTAATACTAGATACTCGTAGATACCGTATCGTGTCGTAAACGCCGTTAACTACTCGTGCCCTTTAGCTATCCGTAACTTATTAAAGGCTGCTATAATGTCTAGCTTCGTAAAGTACTTCTTGCCGTATATACGGTTAAGCGTCTCTTATATTAAGGGAATCGGATACCGGTTCTTAATAGTGATCGCATTTAATCCTCTATAGTCGATATAAATACGTAGCCTACCTCTAGGCTTACGTACTACTAGTACTAGTATAGGATACTAGCTTGTCTTTTGCCCTACTTTCCGTACCTTCCCTTTAGATGTTTACTCGTCTAGCCATTTCTTAACTACCTCGTTCTCCTTCTTAGCTAGGCCGTAGGGCTTACGGTATAGTAGCTCTTATAGACTATTAGGCTTAATATAAACCTTATAATCTACGCCTAGTCGGTAAGGTGGGAGTCCTTTATAATCCTTAGCTAAGAAAGCGTCCGTAATATCGTAGTATATCGGCGGTAACTTCTCCTTCGGGTTGTAATTAACCTACTTGTTTAAGAATTGGTCTAGATTATTAGTAGCTATTCTACTTGGCTTAAGCTCTCCGTCGTCGCTCTTACGCCTAGTAGGCATAATATAGAAGCACTTAGCCCTAGGCCGGTACGCGTATATTCTCTACGCGCGTCAAGAAACGCCCTAGTAGTCTACTTCTTTATCGTCTATATCTTCTAGGTTATATAATAAGACGTTTAGCTCCGCCCCTCCTACTATAAAGCTCGCTACTTCTCTAGTAAAGAGCTCTAGTCTATCCCGTACTAGTGCCTACTTCTTCTTCTCGCGATAGTTTAGGGATTATAATGTTATCGATGTCTTATTCTATAGATAGTGACCAAAGTAGTATTCCAATCTAAATACCACCTCGCCTATCTCCTAGAAGATGTTTAGGTTATACGCTATAAGCTACGGTAGGCTAAAGACGATATTATATTCGAGGTCGGTAACGTAGTATAATATTTACTTATAATGATTACCGATAACTACGTCTATAAGGGCCGCGTATATAATCTACCGTATAGTAGCCGTTCTATCTCCTAGTATTAGTCGTCGGCTTTACGCCAAAGGGATTAGGGGTATTATGTATTTGCGTATAAATTTCTAGTTAAGAAAGAGAGAGGTAGAAGTAGAATCTATAAGGCCTCGAGCCTTTCTATATTATATTATTACGGGTAATAATATATACGGGTATATAGCTAGCTATTATTTATCTAGTACGTATACCGATATCTTAAGCTCCTTACTATAGTCTATTACCGTCTCTTACATTTTGTGTCTCCTAATCTTATATACTTTCTATCCTAGGAAGTTCGGGTAACCGCTATCTACTACGCTTAGGTAGCGGTCGTACTATTTCCCTACTACGGATCGGCGGCTAGGGAACTAAGGTTCGCGTTCGGATTCGGCGTAGTATTACGTAGACGCGGTAGGTAATAGTCGCTATCGTACCTATATATTAGGTATTTAGGGTTAGTCGATACGTAAGAACCTATACGGTAGCGGTAGTACTTACCCTACTTCTTAAGGTCTTCGCGCTACTTACGATTAAGCGTAGGTAGGTTCTATAGATATGTCGGTAGATCCTCCTTCTTCTTAGTACTAGCGTACTATAGTAGGCGCTATACTAAGGCACCTACTATACCGGTAGCGGTACTAGTAACTACGTTACCGTTATTCTAGTTATTCTAGCCGCTATTACCGTTCGAGTTACTATTACTACGGGGGCGCTCCTTCTACGGGTATAGTCGATCTGTCTCGTAGAAGCTCTCGTCTAGTACGGTATACTCCTCGATAACGTCTTATATACTATCTAGGCGGCGGTCGACTTCGCGGTCGCTAAAGGTCTTAATAAAGTACTTACGGTTTAGTCGGTTACGGAATAGTATAAGCTCGGTCTTATTAGTCTATAATATCTAGGCGCGTAACTTCGAGTAGCGTATATAGAAGGCTATAAAGGTTTCGTCTTGTTCTTACTTATAGGTAGCAATATTAACTATAGCTATAGTTCCTTCATTACGTATACTATATTAGCGTGTTATCTAATCTAATAACTCTTCTCTAGTCTTAAACTCGTTAGAGGACTACTATCTAGGTATATAGATCCTCGGCTTAATACTTCGCTAAGGATCACCTTACTTCTACCTATATACGAAGGGTAGACTATCTACCTTAGTACGGAAGGTTACTATAGTTAGCTTTAGGAGAACACTACTATACTAGCTATCGAAATTAGGGTCATTATCGTTCTTAAAGTACTTAGGGTTAGGCATACCCTTACTGATCTCTATACCGCGAGTAAGGGTACGGTTAATAGTAAAGAGACGTTCTAGAAGGTTAACTAGTAGTATCTAAGTACGGGTGTTATATATTCTCGAGTCACGACTATTGTTAGGTCCTAGTCGCGGACGGTTGTTATTACGTCCTCGGCTATTATTACTACGGTTATAGTCGTCTCTATCGTTATTACCACCACCGCTACCGCCACCTCTACTAGTAGCTTCGCGATACCTACGTAATAGCTACTCGAGTAAGGTCTCGCGTAGGCGGGAACGAGAGGGTCGGCGGCCTAAGCGGCCCCTACCTCCGTTCTATATATATTAAACGGTGTTCGTAGCGGAAGCTAGCCTTAGGATATTCGTAGATAGTTGTAATGAGTCGAGTATAATAGTCGAGGTTATAGTAGTTAAGAGTAGTAGACTTGCTTTGTTACTTGTCCTATCTAGAGGGCTTATTCTACTCTTATTTATATTCGATTATAGACTCCTAGAGCCTTCTATACTACGTAATCTATTACGTAGTATATTTATAATAAGAAGCGGATTTGTAAGAAGTTATATCTCGTAGATTCTATTAAATTCTATAGGTTATCTTCTAGACTACCTAGAGCGTTCTAGATTTTAATATAATTAGAACATAGCTAGTTCTAAAGATACTATAGGCCGGGAGTCCGGCGCTAGCCTATTACGGCCTAGACAAGCATTTCCGTACGATTCTAGCAATACTAGGAGCTTACGGGTTGTTAGAATCTATCGGATTTGATAGTCTACCGCTTTATAATAGTATATCTCGCTAAGTAGCTATATAAAGCTTATAAACTAATAAGGATAAAAGAGTACTAGTATGATATAAGAACTAGCCGTAAATAAAGTCCCGTAGCCTCTTAAAATTCGGCGAGTCTAGAGCTTTAGTTAAAATATCCGCTATTTCTTCTTTTGTAGGGATATACTCTAGACTTATTATTTTTTCTTGAACGCACTCTCGAACTAAGTGATGTTGTATATCGATGTGCTTTGTCTTAGCGTGGTGTTCGGGATTATAAGCTAGTTCTATCGCGGATTTAGAATCCGTAAGAATAGTATTAAGGCCCGTACTAATTCCTATCTCAAGATATATATCTCTTAGGAATAAGAACTCTTTTATAGTCTCTTTTAGGGCTATATATTCGGCTTTGCAACTCGATAGCGCGACCGATTTTTGTAGGATACTACGCTAACTTATAGGCGCTTTAGGTCCTATAGTAAAAATATATCCCGTAGTACTTTTTCTAGTCGTAAAATCACCCCCCTAATCGGCATCGCTATAGCCTAATAATAGGGGTGACGATTGCGCTTTATAGACTAGTTTTAGCTCGTAAGCCTTAGGATCGTTCAAGTATTTCTAAATCCTATTCAGGGCTTTAAAATGTGAGCTATCGGGATTAGAGGCAAATTTAGCTACTTGCCCTACGGCGTAGCCTATATCTAGCCTTGTTTTAGTAGCTAGATAAATTAAGGACCCTACTTCGGCTTGAAATAGCCGAGTATCCTATAGACTAGCTCGTTCCTTATTCTTTTCTAGACGTAGGCTATTTTCTATAGGGCTACTAACCGGATTAAGACCTCTCTTATTAAATCTAGTAAGGATCTTATCTAAATACTCTTTTTGACTTAGAGTAATAGACTTATTTTCGTAATTACGCGTTACTTCGATCCCTAGATAGTAGTTTACGTCGCCTAAATCACTTAGTTCTAGCGACTTAGAGAGGTTATCCTTAAGTTCCCTAACTAGTCCTTCGTTAGGACTAAATATAAGCATATCGTCTACGTAGTACGTTATTATAATGCCCGTATTAGCGTTTTTCAACGCTACCTCGTCTTTCTTAAGCGGAACAAAGCCTAGCTTTTGAAGTATAGACTTAAGGTATAAGTACTATTGTCTAGAGGCTTGTTTTAAGCCGTATAACGCCGTATTTAGACGGCAAACTCTCGGAGTATTATCCTCGAAACCTAAGGGCTGTTCGATATATAATTCTTTATCTATAGGGCTATTAGGGAAAGCTAATTTAACGTCCTATTGCTTTATTTCCCAATTATTATAAGCCGCAAAATAGAATAACGAACGCCAAGTTTCGGGTCGACAAGTATTACTAAATGTCTCGCCGTAATCTACTCCGAATATTTGTTTAAAGCCCTTTACGACCTACCGACTCTTATATTTAATTATATTGCCTTTAGCGTCGGTTTTAGTCTTATAAACCTACCGTCCTTTAAGGGCTACGCGATCCTTAGGAAGGTTAACTAAGTCCCAAGTTTTTAGCTTATTTAAGTCGCCTATTTCGAATTTCATAGACTCTAGCCATTTGACTTTATTAGGACTAGTAATCGCGTCTTTATAAGTAATAAAATTGGCGGTCTGCTCGCTATAATTAGCGAGTAGCGCTAGCTCGTCTTCTAATCCGTCGTCTTCTAAAGTCTTAGAACCATTAGATTCTAACAGATTATTAGAAATTAACGGGTTATTAGAAATCGACGGGCCGTCTAATTCCTTATTCGCCTCTATAGATATAGGGTCTACGTTGTCGTTCATATTTTCTAGAGGACTAGAACGAGTAGTATTAGCCCTATTTTGCAAATTTGTAGAAGGAGTAGCGCTAAAATCGCTATTATCGAGGTTGATAGCGGGACTAAGAGCCTCTACGCTTCCGGAGGTATTTTTCCTAGACGTATCTAAGCGTAGTCTCTTATTACTCGGCTCGTTTTACTTCGTAGCTATTTTATTTCGTTCGCTAGAAGCTTTAGTATCCTCGCTAATTTTTAAATTATCGGTTACCTCGGATTCGCTAACTATAGCGGGTTCTTCGGATTAAGGACTATCTAAAAAGGTTCCTTCTAAGACTCTTACGTCTCTAGCAAAGAATACTTTTCTAGAGTCTAGATCTAATAGTTTGTAGTTACCGTAGTCGGTATAACCTAATAGAATAGCCTTTTTCGCCCTAGTTTCGAGTTTTTTAGGACTCGGATTACGATAATAGGCAATAGATCCAAAGATTTTAATATTATTAAGGTCGGGTTTAGTCCCGTACCTAACTTTGTACGGGGATTTAAAGCCTAAGCTAGAATACGGCGTACGATTATAGATAAAAATCGCCGCTAAAACGGCTTCTCCCCAAAAATATTTAGGTAGCCTAGACTCGTATAACATAGCTCGTACTTTAGTTATTATAGTACGATTAGGCCTTTCTATTTTAGCGTTTTGCTCCGGACAATACGGCGCGATCAGCTCGCGTATAATACCGCTATTCCGTACTAGTTCTTCGAATTCTTTAGTTAGAAATTCGAGAGCATTATCCGATTTAAGGATCTTAAGCTTAGGCCTTTTATTATTGGCTACGCTATTAGACGAAGAATTCTCGGTACGTAATTTATAGGCATAAAAAAAACGAAAAGCTTTGGACTTAGACTTAATTATATCCGCCTCTATAAACCTAGAGTAATGATCGATAAAGCTAATAAAATAACAAAGTCCGCGATTAGTCCTAGGCTCTATAGGACCGCAGATATAGAAACTAACTTTATCTAGGAAGGCTTTAGCTTTCGTGCTCGTAATACTTATTTTATTAATTTTGCGCGTAAATTTCGCCCTAAGGCAAACGTCGCAATTTACGAGCCTAGGATCGTTTTTGTCTACCTTTACGCCTAATTTTTCTAAGGCGCTAGGATTTATATGTCCTAGTCTTTTATGCCAAATTAGCGAATTATTCTCGCTATTAGATAGGGTATAGAACGTACCCTCTTCGTCTTTCGAGTCTTTAGGTAGGCTATTATTCGGAGAATAAACAGCTAACTTATATAGCGATTTGTCTTTATTAGCCCGCGTTATAAGGGCATTATTTTCGCTATACAAATCTATAACGCCGTTCTTAAGACGGGCATAGCAATTACGAGCATCTAATTGCGCTAGACTTATAAGATTTACGCCAAACTCGGGTATATAAAGGCAATCCTTAAGAAGAACTACCTTATTAGTGTCTTTAAAGCGCATTTTTATATCTCCTTGCCCGTAGGAGACTATTTGCCCGGCGTTAGCCCACCGTAATACGGTAGTAGTATCCCGGAATGTAGTGAGATAGTCTCTATTTGCTATAATATGCCGGGAAGCGCCCGAATCTAGGACAAACTCGGTACTTTTAGCGCTTTTATCGCGACTATTATCGCTATTTATGCTTAAAACGGCGGTATTATTCAATTCTTCGCCGCCTAAGTCCTCTATATTAGAGAATAGTACTTCGACTTTGCTAACTTCGTTAGAGTTAGCAAATAGCGCGTCGCTATCCTCCTTAGAATCCTTATCCCTTTTCTTAAAAGTCTTATGTCTTAGATTAGGATTCTTTTTAAAATACGTAGATTCGATATAGCCCTTTTTATCGTAATAGGAACATACTTTATTCGAATTAGCGTGTTTAGGACCTTTATTTCCCGGCCGTTTAGGCCCGTATCTCTTAGGCTTTCCTTTAGAAGAATTGCTAACAAATAAAGCGCTATCTTCCTTATCTTTAGCGCTATATCTTTGCGATTCGTCTAGTAAATTACTCAATAATTTTTCGAGAGAATAAGCCTCTATATTAGCTCTTAGGTTTCGACTAATAGAGGTAATAAACGACTCGCATTCGTCCGTAAGATTATTTAAAGTCCACGCTATTATAGCGGTCTTAGGCAACTCGACGCCTTTAGATTTAAGGTCGTCGTATAGACGGCAAATCGTAGTCGTGAATTTTTCTACCGAGTTATTACTCTTAGAGATCGTAGTATTAAATAGCTCTCTCAAAAGTAAGAACGAGGAATTAAATCCTTTAGGACTATATAAGTCCTCTAAGGAATTCCACGCTTCTAGGGCCGTATGCTTATTTTGAATTTGTAGAAGAGGCCCGTCCTTAATAGATAACCTAATAATGGCGAGCGCTTTGTTTTTAATTTCTTCATCGTCCGTAATAGGTTCCTCTATAGCCTGATTTAGGCCTTCTTTCGTAAGGTACGCTTTTATCCTTAGGGCCCAAAATTTATAATTAGATTGGCCCCTTAGACGCGTAATATTAAATGTCTTATTGTTTGAAGACATCTTGAAAAAAGCGTCCTTTAGAAAGTCAAGAGCTTTATTTAAAAATCGCCCTTTCCTTTTATAGAGAGATAGGCACAATACTTTAGCTACTTTCGTAGGCTCCCGCCCTCAGATTTCGCTATTTTTCGTCCTAGCGTATTAGTATACGGATTGCTAGTAGGTTCCTCGTAAGGATTTTATACTACTAGTAACGCTAAAATTCCTAATTACTTAGAATAGCGCTCCGAAGGGACTTTGTAACGCCACAGGCTCTCTATAGTTAGATTCGTCGTATATTCCCGATCCGGAAACAGGTTGGTTTGAATTTTGAGGTCGTAGGGTTGTCGAGTTATCGAATTTACGAAGTTGTAATAATTATAGTAAGTCGCAATCCTCGTAGCTTCGAAATGCGGGGTACTTCCGTAAACAGAAGGTTTGCCGAGACTAGCGCTGATTTTTCGCCGGGATGTTAGGATATCCGGGGTGTTTCCCTTTTTAGTATAGTCCGCTTATTTATAACGCGGGGAATCCCTATCCGTGTCGGACCTTCTAGTAGATTCGCGCGATTTTTGCCGTTTCTCGTTTGTTTCCTCGGGTTTCTTCGGTCGCTACGCCGCTTGTCGTATATATAGGGCGTAGTTATCGTTCCTAATCGGTAGAAGCGACTAGGTTCCGTAGGCTAAGAGCTGATCCGGGCTCATAACCTATTAGAAGGTGTTTGTAGCGGAAGCTAGCCTTGGGATATTCGTAGATAGTCGTAATAAGTCGAGTATAATAGTCGAGGTTATAGTAGTTAAGAGTAGTAGACTTGCTTTGTTGCTTGTCCTATCTAGAGGGCTTATTCTACTCTTATTTATATTCGATTATAGATTTCTAGAACCTTCTATACTACGTAATCTATTACGTAGTATATCTATAATAAGAAGCGGATTTGTAAGAAGTTATATCTCGTAGATTCTATTAAATTCTATAGCTTGTCTTCTAGACTACCTAGAGCGTTCTAGATCTTAATATAATTAGAACATAGCTAGTTCTAAAGATACTATAAGCCGGGAGTCCGGCGCTAGCCTATTACGGCTTAGACAAGCATTTCCGTACAATCCTAGCGATACTAGGAGCTTACGGGTTGTTAGAATCTATCGGATTTAATAGTCTACCGCTTTATAATAGTATATCTCGCTAAGTAGCTATATAAAGCTTATAAACTAATAATATAGTGTCTCCTACCTTAAGCCGAGCCTTTAGGTCATCGACTTCTTATTATAGGGCCTAGTTCTTTGCCTTAGTATCTTATGCCTTCTTCTTCTCCTTCTCGTAGATCTCGCTAAACTGCTTATATAGGTTATTAGCTTCCTTTCATTTCTTCTCTAGCTCTTATAACTTAGCTAGGTCGTAATCCTTCTTACTCTTAAGATCTACTACTATTTTCTATATAGTAATTTCTTTATTTCGTAGTATCTTATAGATACGGTTGTATTCGGTATATAGCGTAGTGTACTAGGTGTTCTAGAGGTTGTTAGCTCGCTCTATTATATCGAGTTGTCTACCCTTAGTAATCGCCGTATTAACTACTTATAGTACGAAGTCGTAGGTAGTCTTCGGGTGTTAGGATATAAGGGTCGTAAGGTTGTCTAGGGTAACATTCTAGTATTCGGATACGAGAATATGTTCTACCTTATCGAGTAATAGATATACCTCGTCTAGGTTACCGCCTAGGTTCTCTTTAAGCTTAAACTCGAACAGTTCTATAAAGTTAATCTTACTACCTTCTTCTCGCTTAAAGGCCTTCTAGTAAGCGTTATTAATCTCTTATTATAGCGCGACACCGGTGTCTACTATAACCCGCCGGTTATCGTCCTATATCTAACTCTAAGGAAAAGAGGAGAGGTCGGGGAAAAGAGATATACGCTACTTACTTTTGCCCTTAGGCTTAGGTAGCGGTAGTATACCGCTGTTCGCTATTTATAAAGTTATATTATCTAGGTTCGGGGGAGGCGTAACGGTACCTATATCCTAACTATCTACGAGCGCGTAACTACCTACTAATAATGTCGCCGCGTTACGTTCTCTAGGTATCTACGCGCTATACGCCTTACCGTATTCTATATTCTAATACGACTCTACGCGTTCTCGAGTTCTACGGTTCTATCTATTCCTATTATTACGCGTCCCTTACCTAGATCCGCGATCTAGGTAGGGTAGTAGAATAAACTATAAGGGCGCGCGTACTATAGGGTCCGAACGAGATAGTTATTATTCTACGAAGCTACGAAAGGGGAGCGCGAGGCGCGGCGAAGTTATAAAGTAAAGCTAAGCTACGCTAACCTAATACGGAAGGTCCGCGGTTTAGCCGGGCCGACGTAGCTATAGTAAGGAGTTACGGGCTACCTATAACACTATAGTTAACGTTATACTAGATAATACTTAGCGTATCGAGCCTAGTTATCGTTATCGATAATCATTTCCTCTATAATATCCTATATTCTACTACCTAGCGCGTCCTAGTCTATACCTATCGGCTATATACTAAAGGGGAGCCGGGCCTAGTTAGATTCCCTCGCCGTAGCTAGTAGAGTACGTAGCCTCCCGTACGCCCTAGGTTACGTATCCTTTATTTTATTCTCGGCCCTAGGGCGCTTATACCCGACCGCCGCTAGCTAGTTCTAGTATAGACTAGCCTTACGGTTACCGTAGAGTCTTAGAGCGACGGTTCTATTTATAATTACCTTGTTTTTCGCTAGTTTCCGCTATAGGTATTCCGCGCTATACGATAGGTAGTACCCCGGACAGTTCGCGTATCACGTTAGAAGTGTAGGAAGTTATTGTACGGGCTCATATAGGGTGTTTCAAAAGCAGGTTGTGTATTGCATGTGTCTATCTAGAATGGACAAGTGTTGCTCTTGAAGAGGCTGTAGGTGACTAATTAGTCACCTGATTCTTAGCGTACGTGGCCTCAAGTTTTGATGATAGGATATTGCCTATGTGCACGCTCGGATCGCGACATCGCGTACCGCCTCGTAGCCGATATATAGTCCCTAGATATATAGTCTCCTATATAGTTTAAGTAGGCCTACTTATTTATATACGTATAGATTTAGTGTCTATACTATTAGCATTTAAAGTATTAGAGGACACGGAAGGATAGGAGTACTTTTCGACTATCTTAAGGCTATACTACTAGATTAGGCCTTGTTCTATTACTAGATCCGCCGCTTTTACGTCTTATAGCTATACGATTAGCGCCGAGGCCTTCTTACCTTCTAGCTATTTCCTATAGAGCTAAGTCGCCTTCTAGATTAGAGAGTATTAAGAATATAGAGACCGTAGGACAAGTATATAGGTATAAGTATATTATATAACTAGATCACGTGACTAGGGTTTACTAGCCTATAGGCTAGTAAATATCCGGATACCTAGTATCTACCTATACTAATACCGGCGATACTATATATAGATATACGCTATCCTATTAGGTCCTTCTTCGTCTTTCGTATAATCCGCCGTCTTCTACTACTACGTAACTCGTACCTATTTAATAGGTTATAAGTCCGGGTTAGTAACACGGTGTTTTACCCTCGATAAAGTCGTATTAGAGTTATTCCTCTTTAGAACAAAAGGAAGGTAGACTAGAGGCCGTATCCGCCTTATATAGGAAGCTATAGCCGTGCTATAGGTGTATATAAGACGTAAAAGAGCCTAGTAAGGTACTATTAGACTCCGAGTTAGGGAGCCTATACTAATACCTTAGAAAAGTAGGCGAGCTTACTAAGAAGAGTCGCTCTCCGGACATCGCGTTTATATCGACTAACTATTTATTCTAAGAGAGCCGTAGTGTCTTAGAAACCCCCTCTACTAAGAGAGTTACGCTATAGTGTCTTAGTACTAATACGATCCTTCGACTTTCCTCCTCTTCCCGGCGGATAGCTATCCTCTCCGCTATTAACCTCGCGTTCGTTTTATCCTATTTCGATCCGATCGCGTACGACCGAATATATCCTTTTACCTAAGGGTAGCTAAACTATTCCTTAACTTATAAAAATAGAGAACGAGACTAGGTTTATAAGAAAGAGAGTAGTACCTATTCTAATAAGAGAGAACTACAAAATATAGTTCAAGCTAATAAGAATATACCTAGTATTAAAGTAGGTTAACTAGGTCCTTAAAGACATTATTACGGACATTACCGCTACAACCCTATCTATAGCGACACCCTCTATATTATCGGAGTCATCCCTTCCTTTAGATTAAGCGATAAGGAAGGTATCGTATAGACGGTATAATGTAACGGCCCTATATAAGATATATATCTGTCTGTCGATAGATAACTAAGAGATAATATACGAGATCCGGTATACGAAGGAGTTATAGGAATAGGCTAAAGCTAAATATAAGAGAAGACTTCTCGCTACTAGAAGAAGTTCGCTTTAGCAATACACTAATTTCGTGATAATAGAGGACTAGTCAATAGATAACGCCTAGTAGGAGCTTAGCTTAATTATAAGGAGGGCTATTTCAATCTCGCCTTAGTTCTAAGATATTAAGACTAAGGATAGAAAGATCTAGCAACTCTTAGTAGCTCTACTAGACTCATTTGGCTCAATTCGCGATACAATTAATACCTAGGTAAATCTCTTACTATAAGACATTCTTACAATTCTTAGGGAGAAGTAAGAATCAATAATTTATTAAGGGATAGCTATTTTCGCTAAGAAGGGTTTCTAGGGCAAGCTTACGTACTATCTCTACGGTAGTAACTATTTTAAAAGCAAGTGCCTACACCTTTTTATAGCTTAGTAGGCTGTTAGGAACAAGGACAAACTAGCTAGGGTTACCTACCCTACTAAGAGATAACCGTCACTACCTCGTAGGAGGTTATTATTACTAAGCCTTCGTAATGTCCTTAAGGTAATAACGGACCTTATAAAGTAGATAAAGGAGAGCCGTAAGCCAAAGGCCTCCTCTAGTAAGCCTATAAGGGCCTATACGACCTAGGAAGACGTATTAGACTCTAAGATACTATTAGAAGATAATAATGTTAATAAGGTTACCTATTCTACTATAGAAGCTAAAGGTAAGTACCCCTCGTCCGAGTAGTTACTTAACTCTTATATATCATTTTATATAACTGACTAAGATCCACTATTTAGGACACTAAAGCCTCTTTAAAAGGGAAAGTAGATTAAGGTTAGGGGTGGCTATCTATAAGCTACATATATAGGAAGTATAGTAATAGGTAGTCCTTCTAGAAAGAAATTGTCTTAGAAAATGTCCTGTTTATTCCTAGCCTTAGAGTTAGTCTCATTTCGTAGAATTAGTTTAGCTAATAGTTTGCTATCTAACTAGCTAGTTTCACCCTAAAATCCTTGTCTAGTAAACCCGTTATCTAGACTAAACTTCGAGGAGGAGTACCGTTTATCTACTCGATCTCGGAATTTCTTAAGCTATAGTATACTAGTATACTCTCTTAAGAACGTCACGGTACCGCTATAGCTAATACTAAGTCCGAAGATTAGTAGAAGCTATAGTATAGAAGATATATACACCTTAGTAAGGGACTACTAAGAAACCTATATAGAGTTACTAATAAAAAAGATCCTATTCCTATTCCTTCTAAACACTAGAATTGTAAGGTCTGCTCCCTGATAAATATAAGGAAGTTCAAGGGACCTACTATAGAGAGGAAAGGGGAGAGGCTAGCCCTCATCTCTATTGACATCTATAGGCCTTTTTAGGGCGTAGTCTCTAGGCTAGGATACAAATATTGGCTTAAGATTATAGACAACTTCTCTAGGAAGAAGTAGGTAATCCCTTTAAAGGCTAGGAGCGACGCTCCTATAGCCCTACGAGATTAGAAGGTCTAGGTAGAACGGTAGTTAAGGTACTTTCTGTCTACGATCCGTAGTAATAGTATAAAGGAAATTCTCGCCTTACTAAAGGAGTAGGAGAAGGAGTTTAGTACTTAGATAGACACAACTAATGCCTATAACTCTCTTTAAAATAGACCTATAGAAAGGTCAATTTAAGCCTCTAAGAATATAGTCCGGGCTATACTTAAAGACTCTAGTATACTAGTTAAGTTCTAGCTAGAAGCTTTATAAGTATAGACTATAATTAGAGATAGACTACCTAATAGTCCGATCATTAATAGTATTACTATTTTACTAGAAGAAGCCTTTACTAGCTAAGTACCGTTAGTCGACTATTTCCGCGTCTAGGGATATAAAGCTATAGTAAGCAGCGACCCTATATTTCCTATTATCGATCTCTACGCTAAAACACGACACATTCGAAAGCTCTTATCAAGGCTATTCTAACGATATATAAAGCAGGCCACTACCCCTAGGACTAAGGGAGTTCTACCTTATTTAATCTAGACAGCTTAAAGCTCTCTTTACCCTATTTCTTTAGCTCTAAACGCCGCGGAGGTGCCTAGCTACATTAGGCAACTCCTAGGTAATAGTAGCCTAGGCTACGGTACTAACGGCGCCTACGGCCCTATAGGCGAAGCCCCCCCCAAGACAACTAGTAGTAACTTATAGAGGACGTAAAAAGTATAGAAACTAACGATTAGCTCCCTTACCGGTCTCTATAGGTAATGATCACTTAGCTACGTACGGCGCTTATACTATCGTATTACCGAGGGTAATAAGAAATAAGGACGACGTCCTAGGCAATTAGTAAGGCTACCCGGAATTAATACCCCTATAGCTAGATATCGGTCGCGGTATCGATACTAGGCCCCCGCCTAACGTACGATATAGTTACGATCCGTATTATAGTAAAGGAAGACTAGGCCGAAGTTACGAAGCTATTAAACAAGGAGCTCGCCTAACAAATTAACTAACTAGGGGTAGTCGTAGTGAACTAATAGTCTAACGGTACTCTATAGATCTATACTAGCTCTACTACTACTAGGAGGCACCTAGAGGCATAGCTATAGTAGGTATCTAAGGTTACGGTATTAGTAAAGGTCTTAACGAAGTAATTTACGATCCTAGTCTACGATATACCTAAGGAGTTCGACCTAACTAACTAAGGTCACCTACGTACTCTCTAAGAGCACAACCCGGTCACCCTTAACTCTCTAATCTAGAAGGCGACTTAGCTCTATAGGAAATGGCTAGAAGGTAAGAAGGCCTCGGCGCTAATAGTATAGCTATAAGACGCGAAAGCGGCGGATCTAGCGATAGAATAAGGCCTAATCTAGCAATATAGCCTTAAGATAGTAGAAAAGCACTCCTTATCCTTTCGTGTCCTCTAATGCTTCAAATGCTAACAGTATAGACACCAAACCTATACGTATATAAACAAGTAGGCCTACTCGAACTATATAGGAGACTATATGTCTAGGGACTATATATCGACTACGAGACGGTACGCGAACTGTCCGGGGCACTACCTATCGTATAGTACGGAATGCCTATAGCGGAAACTAGCGAAAAACAAGGTAATCATAAACAGAACCGTCGCCCTAAGATTCTACGGCGACCGTAAGGCTAGCCTATACCGGAACTAACTAGCGGCGGTCGGGTATAAGCGCCCTAGGGCCGAGAACGATATAAAGGATATATAACCTAGGGCGTACGGGAGGCCACGTGCTCTACTAGCTACGGCGAGGGAATCTAACTAGGCCCGGCTCCCCTTTAGTATATAGCCGATAGGCGTAGACTAGGACGTATAGGGCAGTAGGACATAGGACGATATAGAGGAAATAATTGTCGATACCGATAACTAGCCTCGACGCGCTTAGTATCATCTAGTATAACGTCAACTATAGCAAGGATATAGTCTAGAACCATTTCCTACACGAGGCGGACCCGCGCGTCTACTACGTCCTTATAATCTAGGAGCTCTAGATTAACCCGTACTATAAGAGACTAACGACCTATAAGTTACTAGGCTATACGACATACCTACGAGGCGACGGCAGACCCCGTACGTGCTTCTATATTAGTAAGGACATACTAGAATCCGACTAGGAGGTAGTATACTACGTAGACGGAGAAGGCGGGGGCGATATTACCTCCCTCTACGTAGGTAGTACCTAGATATATAACCTATATATATAACCGCTAGCCTCGAGGTCTAGCCGCGACCTAGGGGTCTATAGACACCTAGACAGTACGCTTAAGAGACAAGGGTGCCACATCGTAGTAGGAGACTTTAATATATACTACCCTTCCTAGGAAAGCCTTATATAGCCGCACCCTATAGCCGACGAAGTACTCGACTTGATAGCGAGTAACGCAATTGCCCTTAATACCCTAAAGGACCTAGGCACCTAGAAGAGAGGGGGACTCTAAGGCACGATCGACCTCTCCTAGATCTTAGATAGCTACTACTATACGGTAACCTACTATAGGATCGAATATAAACTCGAGGCGTCGTTAGACTATATACTAGTCAGGACCTCTATTACGATATAGATATAACGTATACTAGCGGGAACCCCTAAGCTAAACTAGGGAAAGGCCTACTAGGCTAATATCTAGGCGTACCTCGATAACTCTAAGAGGCTAGTCCAGATCGCGTAGTAGCAATATAATAGTAAAGACGAGATAGACGAAGCAGTCTAGGGGTTAATAGACGAAATAAGAAAAGCGACCTTACTTCACGTTCCGCTTACCTAACTAACGATATAGTCTAAACTATACTAGACGCCGGAGTACACTACGGTAGTAAGAGAAGTAAGGAGAGCCCGCCGGGTGTAGACGAGCAGCTATAGCGAGGAGGCCTAGAACGTATATAGAGAGGTATACTAATAGAAGAAAGCTATAATACGGAGGGAGAAAGTAGTCGGCTAGAGGGCTATAGTAGAAGAAATCGCCGGTAAGCTAGAGAGGATGTAGAAGCTAGCGAAATAGGCCCGATAGGACCCTATATAGGGCCCCTCCTTCTCTATCCTAGCGCTATAATCGCCTAGTAGCCCGGTTAGCGACCCCGAGGCTAAGGCGCGTCTACTAGCTAGTAAGTTCTTCCCGCCCCTAGTCGAGGCTAATCTAAGTAACATAAATAGCTCTACTCCCCTAGCCCCTAGTATCGCGGTCTAATAGGAGGTGTCTAAGGGAGAAGTTACCGCTATACTAAGGAAGTTACCGGTAAAGAAAGCCCCGGGGCCGGATAGGATCCTAAACGAGCTACTAAAGAAGTGTAGAGATCAACTAGCCCTAGTAGTTATAGCGATCTTTAACGCCTGCCTATAGACCGGGTACTACCCGATAGCTTTTAAACAATCGACGATAGTAGTCCTACGTAAGCCGTAGAAGGAAGACTATACGTAGGTAAAGTCGTACCGCCTAATTACGCTCCTTAATACTCTTAGGAAGGCGCATAAGAAGCTAGTTATAACGAGACTCTCCGAGGCGGTAGAGGAACACTCCCTACTCCCGGACACCTAGATAGGTACGCGCCTATAGCGATCGACGCTATCCGCGATAGAACTTATTACCTCTTAGGTAAAGGCTATCTAGTATAAGAATAGGGACAAGGTAGCTTCCTTACTTAGCCTAGACATATCGGGAGCCTTCGACTACGTATTATACCCGCGGCTACTCTATATCCTAAGGTCGAAAGGACTCCCTAAGTAGCTTGTCAACTTCGTACGGTCCTACCTCTAAAACCGTAGTACGTCGATCCTAGTCGGCTAGTATAGAAGCCTATTTTAAGTAGTCTATACTAGAATCCCGTAAGGCTTAACGCTAGTACCTATTCTGTTCCTCTTCTTTATAGCGACGCTACTCCTAGCCCTAGAATCCTAGAACACCGCTACGAGCGGCTTCGTAGACGACATAAACATCCTAGCGTAGTCTTCCTCGACTAAGGAGAACTATAGGCTACTAGAAGAGAAGTATAAGATCTACGAGGACTAGGCTAGGAGGCACGGGGCTCGGTTTGCCCTAGAAAAGTACAATCTAATACACTTTACGCGCCGGCTACGGTTCTATAATATATAAGCTTCTATCTAGATATCGGGGCACACGACTAACCCGGCAAATTAGCTTAGGATCCTCGGACTATAGGTAGACCCGGCGCTACGGTAGAGGAAGTACGTATAGGCAATATTACGGAAAGCTAAACAGAATATAGCATTATACTAGAGGCTCACTACGTCTATATAGGGGGCGGACTTCCGGTAGTTACGACTTCTATATATAGCTATTATACGGCTAGTCCTTACCTATAGTAGCCAAGTATAGTCCTTAGGTAAGAGGGCCTACCTATCGAAGGGACTCGTCGCGCCGCTAGCGAAGATCTAAAACTAATACCTAAGGAAGGTTACTAGGGTATATAAGTCGATACTAACGAGGATACTTAAGTACGAGACCGCTATACCGCCGATCGACCTATATATCTAGGGACTACGGACCTCCTACTTAGGCAAGTCGGTATAGTACCTAGTATAGAAGGTCATCGCTAGTATAGTCGTAAGGGCCCGCGAATTAGTACTAGCGTATAAGGGCATTCGACCCGGAAACGAGCCGAACTACCGGGTAAGGGACAAATAGCTAGTAATATAATAGGAAGGTAAGAAATCGTTTATAGAGTAACTATAGAAAGAGAGGTAGAATAACTAGGTTGTAGGGTATAGTAGACGCCCTTAGCTAGCGGGATAACCTAAGGAATAGTTAGCTACAAAATCCGCGGTTAAGTACCCCCCGAAGCTTATCTACTACCGCCTTACGAGGGTATAGAGTAGTATAGTAACCTAACTACGAAGCGAATATATCGGCCTCTAGGGGTACCTATTATAGAGGAAGATTCTAGAATATATAAATACTAGCTACCCCTACGGCTATTAGTCCTAGAATATACGGTACGTACTCCTCGTCTATCCGAGGTAGTCGCTAGGAAGGGGGGAGTAGATAGTAAAGGCGAGGAACCGGACGATTAGGGCACTTCTTAATAACGCTAAGGACCTACGGCGCATTACGAACTAGATACTAGAGAAGGGCTAGCTAGAACAGTACCGCCTAGTAGGAGTAGTATAGGAAGAGAGGACACGACGTAGCGCGACGAGACCGGCTAGGAGCGGGGGCTAACGGGGTAGTGATATAGACTACGTACGTTTAGAGGGAAAGCTAATCTAGATAAGGAGTAGTCGGGGGCGGGAAGGGTTTTTACCTATTCGGGTTTCCCTTTCTATATAACAATAGATATATACCTATATAGGCCGGATAGGGTCCTAGAATAGGGGAATGACAAATCTATCTATCTATAAAGCTATAGTCTATATAGACCTAAGAGCCTAACCTTAAGGCTTAAGAAGAGACAAGTTAATAAACCGAGGAAAAGAAGCCGTATTTATAGGCTACTTAGAAAACACTACAAAATAATAGCTGTTCTAGGATCCCGACATAAAAGCTATAAAAGCGTATAGTCACGTCGACTAGTTTAAGAATAAGAAGGGGGGAGATATAGATCTTAGTATCACCTTTACTAACTAGCCGAGTCGAGCGCTATAGCGTAATCCTATTAGGAGGAAGCCCTTTAGGGCGAAATTTTCCGATAGGGGATTATTAGAAACACTATTATAAAGGCTAGGAGAAAATATTAAGGCGGTTTTAATAGATAGATAGATTTGTCATTCCCCTGTTCTAGGACCCTATCCGGCCTATATAGGTATATATCTATTGTTATATATAAAGGGAAACCCGAATAGGTAAAAACCCTTCCCGCCCCCGACTACTCCTTGTCTAGTTTAGCTTTCCCTCTAAACGTACGTAGTCTATGTCACTACCCCGTTAGCCCCCGCTCCTAGCCGGTCTCGTCGCGCTACGTCGTGTCCTCTCTTCCTATACTGTTCCTACTAGGCGGTACTGTTCTAGCTAGCCCTTCTCTAGTATCTAGTTCGTAATACGCCGTAGGTCCTTAGCGTTGTTAAGAAGTGCCCTAATCGTCCGGTTCCTCGCCTTTACTATCTACTCCCCCCTTCCTAGCGACTACCTTAGATAGACGAGGAGTACGTACCGTACGTTCTAGGAGCGATAGCCGTAGGGGCAGCTAGTATTCGTATATCCTAGAACCTTCCTCTATAATAGGTACCCCTAGAGGCCGATATATTCGCTTCGTAGTTAGGTTGCTATACTACTCTATACCCTCGTAAGGCGGTAGTAGATAAGCTTCGGGGGGTACTTGACCGCGGATTTTATAGCTAACTATTCCTTAGGTTGTCCCGCTAGCTAAGGGCGTCTACTATACCCTATAACCTAGTTGTTCTACCTCTCTTTCTATAGTTGCTCTATAAACGATTTCTTACCTTCCTATTATATTACTAGCTATTCGTCCCTTACCCGGTAGTTCGGCTCGTTTCCGGGTCGAATGCCCCTATACGCTAGTACTAATTCGCGGGCCCTTACGACTATACTAGCGATAACCCTCTATACTAGGTACTATGCCGACTTGCCTAAGTAGGAGGTCCGTAGTCCCTAGATATATAGGTCGATCGGCGGTATAGCGGTCTCGTACTTAAGTATCCTCGTTAGTATCGCCTTATATACCCTAGTAACCTTCCTTAGGTATTAGTTTTAGATCTTCGCTAGCGGCGCGACGAGTCCCTTCGATAGGTAGGCCCTCTTACCTAAGGACTATACTTGGCTACTATAGGTAAGGACTAGCCGTATAATAGCTATATATAGAAGTCGTAACTACCGGAAGTCCGCCCCCTATATAGACGTAGTGAGCCTCTAGTATAATGCTATATTCTGTTTAGCTTTCCGTAATATTGCCTATACGTACTTCCTCTACCGTAGCGCCGGGTCTACCTATAGTCCGAGGATCCTAAGCTAATTTGCCGGGTTAGTCGTGTGCCCCGATATCTAGATAGAAGCTTATATATTATAGAACCGTAGCCGGCGCGTAAAGTGTATTAGATTGTACTTTTCTAGGGCAAACCGAGCCCCGTGCCTCCTAGCCTAGTCCTCGTAGATCTTATACTTCTCTTCTAGTAGCCTATAGTTCTCCTTAGTCGAGGAAGACTACGCTAGGATGTTTATGTCGTCTACGAAGCCGCTCGTAGCGGTGTTCTAGGATTCTAGGGCTAGGAGTAGCGTCGCTATAAAGAAGAGGAACAGAATAGGTACTAGCGTTAAGCCTTACGGGATTCTAGTATAGACTACTTAAAATAGGCTTCTATACTAGCCGACTAGGATCGACGTACTACGGTTTTAGAGGTAGGACCGTACGAAGTTGACAAGCTACTTAGGGAGTCCTTTCGACCTTAGGATATAGAGTAGCCGCGGGTATAATACGTAGTCGAAGGCTCCCGATATGTCTAGGCTAAGTAAGGAAGCTACCTTGTCCCTATTCTTATACTAGATAGCCTTTACCTAAGAGGTAATAAGTTCTATCGCGGATAGCGTCGATCGCTATAGGCGCGTACCTATCTAGGTGTCCGGGAGTAGGGAGTGTTCCTCTACCGCCTCGGAGAGTCTCGTTATAACTAGCTTCTTATGCGCCTTCCTAAGAGTATTAAGGAGCGTAATTAGGCGGTACGACTTTACCTACGTATAGTCTTCCTTCTACGGCTTACGTAGGACTACTATCGTCGATTGTTTAAAAGCTATCGGGTAGTACCCGGTCTATAGGCAGGCGTTAAAGATCGCTATAACTACTAGGGCTAGTTGATCTCTACACTTCTTTAGTAGCTCGTTTAGGATCCTATCCGGCCCCGGGGCTTTCTTTACCGGTAACTTCCTTAGTATAGCGGTAACTTCTCCCTTAGACACCTCCTATTAGACCGCGATACTAGGGGCTAGGGGAGTAGAGCTATTTATGTTACTTAGATTAGCCTCGACTAGGGGCGGGAAGAACTTACTAGCTAGTAGACGCGCCTTAGCCTCGGGGTCGCTAACCGGGCTACTAGGCGATTATAGCGCTAGGATAGAGAAGGAGGGGCCCTATATAGGGTCCTATCGGGCCTATTTCGCTAGCTTCTACATCCTCTCTAGCTTACCGGCGATTTCTTCTACTATAGCCCTCTAGCCGACTACTTTCTCCCTCCGTATTATAGCTTTCTTCTATTAGTATACCTCTCTATATACGTTCTAGGCCTCCTCGCTATAGCTGCTCGTCTACACCCGGCGGGCTCTCCTTACTTCTCTTACTACCGTAGTGTACTCCGGCGTCTAGTATAGTTTAGACTATATCGTTAGTTAGGTAAGCGGAACGTGAAGTAAGGTCGCTTTTCTTATTTCGTCTATTAACCCCTAGACTGCTTCGTCTATCTCGTCTTTACTATTATATTGCTACTACGCGATCTGGACTAGCCTCTTAGAGTTATCGAGGTACGCCTAGATATTAGCCTAGTAGGCCTTTCCCTAGTTTAGCTTAGGGGTTCCCGCTAGTATACGTTATATCTATATCGTAATAGAGGTCCTGACTAGTATATAGTCTAACGACGCCTCGAGTTTATATTCGATCCTATAGTAGGTTACCGTATAGTAGTAGCTATCTAAGATCTAGGAGAGGTCGATCGTGCCTTAGAGTCCCCCTCTCTTCTAGGTGCCTAGGTCCTTTAGGGTATTAAGGGCAATTGCGTTACTCGCTATCAAGTCGAGTACTTCGTCGGCTATAGGGTGCGGCTATATAAGGCTTTCCTAGGAAGGGTAGTATATATTAAAGTCTCCTACTACGATGTGGCACCCTTGTCTCTTAAGCGTACTGTCTAGGTGTCTATAGACCCCTAGGTCGCGGCTAGACCTCGAGGCTAGCGGTTATATATATAGGTTATATATCTAGGTACTACCTACGTAGAGGGAGGTAATATCGCCCCCGCCTTCTCCGTCTACGTAGTATACTACCTCCTAGTCGGATTCTAGTATGTCCTTACTAATATAGAAGCACGTACGGGGTCTGCCGTCGCCTCGTAGGTATGTCGTATAGCCTAGTAACTTATAGGTCGTTAGTCTCTTATAGTACGGGTTAATCTAGAGCTCCTAGATTATAAGGACGTAGTAGACGCGCGGGTCCGCCTCGTGTAGGAAATGGTTCTAGACTATATCCTTGCTATAGTTGACGTTATACTAGATGATACTAAGCGCGTCGAGGCTAGTTATCGGTATCGACAATTATTTCCTCTATATCGTCCTATGTCCTACTGCCCTATACGTCCTAGTCTACGCCTATCGGCTATATACTAAAGGGGAGCCGGGCCTAGTTAGATTCCCTCGCCGTAGCTAGTAGAGCACGTGGCCTCCCGTACGCCCTAGGTTATATATCCTTTATATCGTTCTCGGCCCTAGGGCGCTTATACCCGACCGCCGCTAGTTAGTTCCGGTATAGGCTAGCCTTACGGTCGCCGTAGAATCTTAGGGCGACGGTTCTGTTTATGATTACCTTGTTTTTCGCTAGTTTCCGCTATAGGCATTCCGTACTATACGATAGGTAGTGCCCCGGACAGTTCGCGTACCGTCTCGTAGTCGATATATAGTCCCTAGACATATAGTCTCCTATATAGTTCGAGTAGGCCTACTTGTTTATATACGTATAGGTTTGGTGTCTATACTGTTAGCATTTGAAGCATTAGAGGACACGAAAGGATAAGGAGTGCTTTTCTACTATCTTAAGGCTATATTGCTAGACTAGGCCTTGTTCTATCGCTAGATCCGCCGCTTTCGCGTCTTATAGCTATACTATTAGCGCCGAGGCCTTCTTGCCTTCTAGCCATTTCCTATAGAGCTAAGTCGCCTTCTAGATTAGAGAGTTAAGAGTAACCGGGTTGTCCTCTTAGAGAGCGCGTAGGTGACCCTAGTTAGTTAGGTCAAACTCCTTAGGTATGTCGTAGACTAGGATCGTGAATTATTTCGTTAAGACCTTCGTTAATACCGTAACCTTAGATACCTACTATAGCTAGGCCTCTAGGTGCCTCCTAGTAGTAGTAGAGCTAGTATAGATCTATAGAGTGCCGTTAGACTATTAGTTCACTACGACTACCCCTAGTTAGTTAATTCGTTAGGCGAGCTCCTTATTTAATAGCTTCGTAACTTCGGCCTAGTCTTCCTTTGCTACAATACGGATCGTAACTATATTGTACGTTAGGCGGGGGCCTAGTATTAATACCGTAACCGATATCTAGCTATAGGGGTATTAATTCCGGGTGGCCTTATCAATTGCCTAAGACGCCGTCCTTATTTCTTATTAACCTCGGTAATATAATAGTATAAGCGCCGTACGTAGCTAAGTGATTATTACCTATAGAGACTAGTATAGGAGCTAATCGTTAGTTTCTATACTTTTTACGTCCTCTATAAGTTACTACTAGTTGTCTTAGGGGAGCTTCGCCTATAGAGCCGTAGGCGCTAGTAGTACCGTAGCCTAGGCTACTATTACCTAGGAGTTACCTAATGTAGCTAGGCACCTCCGTAGCGTTTAGAGCTAAAAAATAGGGTAAAGAGAACTTGAAGCTATCTAAATTAATAGGGTAGAACTCCCTTAATTCTAGGGGTAGTAGCCTACTCTATATATCGTTAGAATGGCCTTGATAAGAGCTTTCGAATGTGTCTTGTTTTGGCGTAGAGATCGATGAACCCGATTGAGCGTTGCTACTTAATATTAGTTAGGCGGTTTTAATACTATCGAAGGCCGATAACGGTAGATCTATATAGAACCTACCTAAGTTATTAATACTATAGTAACCGCTGTTTATATAACTTCCCCCTCCCCTAAAGGACATTAGGAAATACTAGAAGTTTAGAGATTAGGGTACTCTAATAAAAGAAAAAGAAGATGTCGTTCAGTTCGACCTATCTAAACACCTAGCGCCACCTTAGGTTGTAGGCAACAAGAGGTTAAGGGGGGACGGAGATAATAACTCTAAAGAGTATAAGGCTAAACACTATAAGGCTCTTATCGCCTAGATGTTCTATCTAGACCCTATAATAAGCTAGGTAGAGGAGATTCTAAACGACGTAGAAGAATATATATTTGCTACTATTAGGTAGGCTATAGCCTATTAGTAGGAAGTGCTAATCCTAAAGTCCTATAAGGTAGCCGTAGGAGACCCCGAATAGGGACATATATAGAGAGAGGTAATCGAGAACGAACTTATTGCCTTAGTAAGTAACAACACCTAGGAAGCAGTTGTACCGCCAAAGGGTGCGAATCTAATTACTTCTAGGTAGGTCTTTGATATAAAAAGAATGATTAGTAGAGCTATTAAGAAGTTCAAGGCAAGACTAGTTATAAGAGGGTTTTTATAGAAATATAGGGTTGACTTCGAAGAGACCTTTGCACCTACTATTAGACATAATACTCTCCGAGTATTCATAGTAGTAGTATATAAGAGAGATCTCGAGATGCACCTAGTAGATATGAATAATGCTTTTACCTAAAGTAGCCTCCTTAAAGACATCTATATAATCCTACCCCTAGGAGTTGAAGTACCTCTAAACATAGTATATAAGGTCCTACAAAGCCTTTATAGGCTTAAGCAAGTAGCTAGAGACTGGAACAAGCTCTATGTTATAAAGCTAGAGAAGATTAGATTTACCTAGTCCTAGGTAGATCTATGCCTACTTATCTATACGGATAGAGACCTTATAGTCCTTACCTATATAGATGACATACCCATTATAGCTCCGAAGCTGTTAGATATTTAGTAGTTTAAGGCTGAGCTTAGAAAAGTGTTTAAGATTAAAGATCTTAGTGAACCTACGAAGATCCCTAGAATGAGGATTATAAGAGACAGGTCCTAAGGCACTTTAAAGCTTGATCAAGGACACTATGTCTACGCTAACTTAGCCAAGATGAATATAGCTAGAGAGAAGGCTACGCTAACCTACTCACCTATAGAGAGCTACGAGCACTTAGTGCCTACGGCACCTATAGATAAGAGGTGTAACAAACAGGATTACTAGAGCTATAATAGTACCTAGATGTAGCCAATAACAATAACAAGGCTAGACTTAGCATTCCCCCTTAGAAGAATTAGCTCATATGTTGCTAATCCCTCGTAGTAGTATATAAAGGCTTTGAAGAAGCTCTCCCGATACCTACGGTCGTACCTAGACCTAGGTCTTATATATAGAAAGGGAGGGGGCAATCTCTAGGGATACTCGGACTCTGACTACGCTATAGACAAAGTAGATAGAGTCTCAATTCTAGGATACGTATAGTTCCTTTATAGATCACCTATGTCCTAGATAAGTAGGAAGTAGAAGTCTATTATAACATTAATAATAGAAGCTGATTTTATAGCTATAAACGTAGCCGCAAAGTAGTCACAATTTCTTACTACTGTCCTTAGGGAAATAGGGTGCCTAGAACTAGTGGGAAAGAGCTCTTTCTAGCCGAGTATAAGGGTAAGTAAGGGCACTATTAACGAGCTAAGGCTAGTCAAGCTTATAGGTAACAACTAAGCCGCTTTAACACTTATTAAAGATGCCTATATACATAAAAGGTCAAAGCATATTGATGTTATATATAACTGTATTAGACATCTCTAGTAGTAGAAGAAGATTGTAGTAGACTACTACTATATAAAGGACATAGCTACTAATAGGTTAATAAAGCCCCTTAATAGCTAGTAGTTCTAAAACTTTATAAGGTAGCTCTAGCTTATATAAAGGGATTATAGGAGACTATATAGCCTAAGTAGAAGTGTTAAGAACATATAGGCCGTAGGACAAGTATATAGGTACAGGTGTGTTATATGACTAGATCACGTGACTAGGGTTTACTAGCCTATAGGCTAGCAAATATCTAGATACCTAGTATCTACCTACACTAACACCGGCGATACTATATATAGATATACGCTATCCTATTAGGTCCTTCTTCGTCTTTCGTATAATCTACCGTCTTCTACTACTACGTAACTCGTACCTATTTAATAGAGAGTTAAAAGTAACCGGTTTGTCCTCTTAGAGAGTATATAGGTGACCTGAGTTAGTTAGGTCAAACTTCTTAGGTATATCGTAGACTAGGATCGTAAATTACTTCGTTAAGACCTTCGCTAATACCGTAACCTTAGATACCTACTATAGCTATACCTCTAGGTGCCTCCTAGTAGTAGTAGAGCTAGTATAGATCTATAGAGTACCGTTAGACTATTACTTTACTACGACTACCCCTAGTTAATTAATTCGTTAGGCGAGCTCCTTATTCGATAGCTTCGTAACTTCGGCCTAGTCTTCCTTTACTATAATACGGATCGTAACTATATTGTACGTTAGGCGGGGGCCTAGTATTAATACCGCGACCGATACCTAGCTATAGAGGTGTTAATTCCGGGTGGCCTTACTAATCGCCTAGGACGTCGTCCTTATTTCTTATTCCTCTCGGTAATACGATAGTATAAGCGCCGTACGTAGCTAAGTGATTATTACCTATAGAGACTAGTATAGGAGCTAATCGTTAGTTTCTATACTTTTTACGTCCTCTATAAGTTACTACTAGTTGTCTTAGGGGAGCTTCGCCTATAGAGCCGTAGGCGCTAGTAGTACCGTAGCCTAGGCTACTATTACCTAGGAGTTACCTAATGTAGCTAGGCACCTCCGTAGCGTTTAGAGCTAAAAAATAGGGTAAAGAGAACTTGAAGCTATCTAAATTAATAGGGTAGAACTCCCTTAATTCTAGGGGTAGTAGCCTACTCTATAGATCGTTAGAATAGCCTTAATAAGGGCTTTCGAATATATCGCGTTTAGCGATAGCGCCTCCTTCGGGCGAGTCGTAGTAATATAATCTAAATCCGTTATATAGGTTCCCTTAAACTTCGCTTAATATAGGTCTTAAAGAAGATCTCGAAACGACGTATAATATAATAGTCTATAAAATAAGGATAGTCGCGGAGATTATCACGGGCGATACGGGCTTTATTAGTAGGCGTTATAGTATCTAACTACTCTTAATAGTTTAGGTAATACTATATAAGAGAATCCTAGTATATATCTACTACTAAGAAAGTAAGGAAGAGCGAAGGTGAACTAAGAGTAAATATAAACGCCTCTAATTAGTATAGTATTACGTTCTAGTAGGTACGAGTTCTACAGAGCGTAGCGGACTATCGTATAATAGACTAAAGAATAGACTAAGCTATAGGATCGGACTAGTACTAACGAGCTAAGGGCCCCTTTAGACCCTGAAATTTGCGCGTCGAATCTCGTTAACCTTTAACGGTTGATTACGTAGTAGGGGTATATAGAGGTACTACTAAGATATATATAGTTAGGAGGTAATCTTAGTAGGAAGCTAGGATTTACGAACAAATATCTCTATAAGGTAAAAACACGGGAATCTAAGAATTTTAGATTTATTATCTTTTAGGATCTTAGTATATATTTTACGGCCCGCGGACCGGCAAATATATATACCTACGCGTAAGCTATTCTAAGGTCACTAGGCGCGCCCTTACTTACTAGGGTGGTTAGTCGTCTATATTTTAGTAGTTAATAAGGGGGGGTTTTAAGTATATCCCCGGTAGTATTATTAGTACATCTTAGTAAAATTAAGGTTAAGGTCGACTCGAAGTCGAAATCTTAAGGTATTAAGGCACCTAAGGTCAAGGCTCTTAGTAATAAGTAAAGTAAGTATAACGTTACGAGTAAGGTTACGGTTACGAATAAGGTCATAAGTTTTAGTTATATCTTTATCGAGGTTCGAGTCGTTTACTAGTGTTAGAGCTAGCTAAGAGTTACTAGAAAGTCTAACGAAGGCCTATAGGCCTTATAGGGAGGCTATAATCCTAGAAGGGATAGAAGACTCGGATAGCGACGAAGACAACATCCCGGAGGCTTTAGGCTCTAATAAGGATAAGGAAAGAGCACGACGAAATAACTAAGAAGAGGATGACTTAAATAAGGGCACTATAACGTTAGGAATGCCTTATAGTCCGGATGCGATAGCAGTATTGTTTAGCCGTCTTACTATTACTATAGAAAATGTAGGACCTCGCTTCCCTACTCTAGGGAGTCCGGAAAACCCCCTCTTTAATAGTAGGAACGCTACTAAATTCTAGGAGAGGTTTAATAATCTTATAGACTAGTATCTACTAAGGCTATTAATTAAGAAAGACAACTTCTAGGGTCGTTTCGAGCGTAACTACGAGACTACTATCCGACGTTTAGTAATAAGGTTAGAGGGGTAGCAAGTGAGGCGGAGCACCTTTAGGAGGTCCTTCTTAGCTAAATTTTCGAGATTCGATACCTATTCGATATTAGGAAGTCGAGAATATCTAGAAGAGATAGTCCGGGCCGAGTAAGGGAAAAGCTCTAAGGAACAGGATATAAAGGAGTTTATCTATCTCTTCGTAGCCTCTAGTAACCTAATTAATTCCGAAGACCTCGATAACAGCTCCCGTAGCTGTCTTCTACTTTAGTGGCTCCTAGAGTCAGTTACTAAGGCAGTTTATAAGAAATGTAGGCTCTATCTAAAGTAGCCTAAGAAGTTTTAGCGCTTTTAAAAGATACTAGACGAGGCGACAATTATTGCTAATAGTAAAGAAGGATAGAAGGCCGTATATACGGACTTTCTACTTACTTTACTATAGCTTTATCGGTCAGTTATAAAGTAGATGCCGCGCTTAATCCCTAAGATTAATATACTTAACGAACTAGCTATTTCCGCTACTATCGACGATGACCTTATTTAGAAAATAGTAGAAATAAGTATTCGGGCTTACTAACGAGGTCGCGCGGCGGAGGTCAGATCCTTTAACCCTAGTAAAAATCAAAGGTCTATATAACTAGAAAACCCCGATCGCGTGCCTAAACTATAGGTTTACTTAATATAGCGCCCGTAGTTATAGAACCGCGAGCAGTCTAAAGCGCTTAATAGGTACTATTATAACTATAGTAGTACGGAATATTAGGCTAATAGGTACCCCGCGATACTATTCCTTACCTTATAAGGGTATGTCTTTTTAGCGACGAATAACTAGTAGTACCTAGGAAAGAAGACCGATCTAAATCCCCCTAAGTTTAACTTCCGACGGGACTATAGCAAACCTAAGCTCCTTTATATACTTCCGTAGCTTAAGGAACACTATAGCCCGATTCTATTTAATAAGGACATGAAAATCCCTACGCTTCGGAAATAATAGATAGGTCGAGATTATACTAGTATCTTAAGCGTAAAGCTTCCTAACTACTCTAAACCTCTACCTAATAACCGATACCTTATAGAATACGGCCCTTAAGATGTTAGATCTAGGTAGTAACTAACGGCCGCTAGTAGTTACTAGATCTAGTTTAAGGAAGAAGAAGAACCGGCTCTATAAGGGTATAGGATTATAAACTACGACGAGTTTAAGGTTAAGGCCTACCTAATCTAGAGTAACAAATCTCGAGGCAAAGCTCTAGTAGGAATTATAAAGAACCCGAACCCTCGAACTAGGTCTAGTATATAGGTATTAAGGGTACGAGCCGAGGCCGCTAAAGCTATATAATAAGAACTCGAAGAAGAGATCCGGTAGGAAGAACTCGGTTAGTAGGAGGTAGAGATAATTAGAGACGCCGGTTCTAGGGCTAGTAGAAGCTAGTTAACGGTAGCCTTAGGGGAGACTCTTAGAAGGACACCTAAGCCTCGAGCTAAGTTAAGGCCTACGCCCTCGGAACAGCCGGTAGGGCCTATTAATACCCTATTCGTAGTGAATATATTAGGGGCGGAGTGTTCTAATAATACGGCGCGTCGATATCGATAAGAAGGTATAACGAAGCTAAAACCTAAGCCTATAGACACGACTGTCTTCGACTACTTTAAGAATTACCGCGGCCCCGTATTATAATAAAGAGAAAATGTCCTCGACCTTAGCCCGTATTCGAAGAAATTACTAGGACTACTAGGAAACTACTAATACTTAAGCGCTAAGGTGACTACTAACGCTCTAGGAGAGTAGGTTATTATAAATATATACTCCGTATAGGGCGACTAGTATACGGAGATCCTGAAATAGGGCTAGATTAATAGGTAGGCTTAGAAACGAGACGTAGGGTTATATAGACCCGGTATTAGGATACCGTATATATTTACTATATATAAGCGTAAAGCTAATAAGAAAAGACCTATTAACGCGAGCGTTTACGAGAGGCCTTAGTCGAAAGTAGATAGTAATATAGATTAGAAGCGGAAGGCCCTTTACTAGGAAAATCTAATACTAGTAGGGTAAGGCCCGTTCGATAGGAGGTATCTTATTAAAAAGTTCTCTAGTATCGAGCGCGGCTCGAGGATTATACCTAGAAGGCTCGCTAGTATTAAGGTTAGTATCGCTCTCTCGGCTAAGGAAAGACAAATGTTTAAAGAAATGCTCTTTAACCGAGAAGGTGTCCTAGCGTAGGATTTTAGCTATATACGGTAGATTAGACATAATGTTATGCCTCCTTAGAAGATTATAACGATTACGTACAAACCGTAGTAGGCGCGGAACATTCGGTTATACCTAAGCTTACGAGCGATTATAGAACAGATAATCCGCGCTCGAATTAAGAACAGAATTCTTAAGTATAGTCAAGGTACTTATACAAATACTTAGTTCTTAGTAGCGAAGAAGGTCGAGCTAAATAGTAAAGCTATACTATATAGGTTAATTGACTCCGCTACACTCTTAAACGAGGTGACGATAAGGGATACGAACATTCCCCTAGATACGAACGGGTTCTCGGAAGACTTTACTAGGTATAGAGTGGCCTCTTTAGTAGATGTTAAGAACATACAGGCCGTAGGACAAGCATATAGGTGTGGGTATGTCATATAACTAGATCACATAATTAGGGTTTGCTAGCCTATAGGCTAGCAAACATCCGGACACCTAGTATCTACCTACACTAATACTAGCGATACTATATATAGATACACACTATCCTATTAGGTCCTTCTTCGTCTTTCGTATAATCTGCCGTCTTCTACTACTACGTAACTCGTACCTATTTAACAGGTTATAAGCCCGGGTTAGTAACTCGGTGTTTCACCCTCGACAAAGTCGTATTAGAGTTATTCCTCTTTAGAACAAAAGGAAGGCAGACTAGAGGCCGCACCCGCATTATATAGGAAGCTACAGCCGTGCTATAGGTGCATATAAGACGTGAAAGAGCCTAGTGAGGCACTGTTAGACTCCGAGTCAGGGAGCCTATGCCAATACCTTAGACAAGTGGGCGAGCTTACTAAGAAGAGTCGCTCTCCGGACATCGCGTTCGTATCGACTAACTATTCATTCTGAGAGAGCCGTAGTGTCTTAGAAACCCCCTCTGCTGAGAGAGTTACGCTACAGTGTCTCAGCACCAATATCAACCTCGCGTTCGGTTTATCCTATTTCGATCCGATCGCGTACGACCGAATACATCCTGTTACCTGAGGGCAGCCAACCTGTCCCTCAACTTACAAAAATGGAGAACGAGACTGGGTTTACAAGAAAGAGAGCAGCACCTCTTCTGACAAGAGAGAACCACGAACCATGGTTCAAGCTGATAAGAATACACCTGGTATCAAAGCAGGTTGACTGGGTCCTCGAGGACATCATTACGGACATTCCCGCTACAACCCTAGCGATACCCTCTACATCATCGGAGTCATCCCTTCCTTTGGATCAAGCGATAAGGAAGGCATCGTACAGACGGCACAATGCAACGGCCCTGTATGAGATGTACATCTGTCTGTCGACAGATGACCAAGAGATGACATACGAGATCCGGCATACGAAGGAGTTGTGGGAATGGGCTGAAGCCAAATACAAGAGAAGACTTCTCGCTACTAGAAGAAGTTTGCTTCAGCAATACACCAATTTCGTGATGACAGAGGACCAGTCAATAGATGACGCCTGGCAGGAGCTTAGCTCAATTGCAAGGAGGGCTGTTTCAATCTCGCCTCAGTTCCAAGACATCAAGACTGAGGACAGAAAGATCCAGCAACTCTTAGCAGCTCTGCCAGACTCATTTGGCTCAATTCGCGATGCAATTGATGCCCAGGTGAATCTCTCACCACAAGACATTCTTGCAATCCTTAGGGAGAAGCAAGAATCAATGATGTCCTCAAGGTGATGACGGACCTTACAAAGCAGATGAAGGAGAGCCGCAAGCCAAAGGCCTCCTCTAGTAAGCCTGCAAGGGCCTATGCGACCCAGGAAGACGCATCAGACTCTGAGATACCATCAGAAGATGATGATGTTGATGAGGTTGCCCATTCCACTGTAGAAGCTAAAGGCAAGTACCCCTCGTCCGAGTGGTTACTTGACTCTTGTGCATCATCACATATGACTGACCAAGATTCACTATTCAGGACACTGAAGCCTCTTCAAAAGAGGAAGTGGATCAAGGTTGGGGGTGGCTATCTACAAGCTACACATATAGGAAGTGCAGTAATGGGTGGTCCTTCTGGAAAGCAAATTGTCTTAGAAAATGTCCTGTTTGTTCCTGGCCTTGGAGTTAGTCTTGTTTCGTGGAATCAGTTCAGCTAACAGTTTGCTGTCCAACCACCCAGTTTCACCCTAAAATCCTTGTCTGGTAAACCCGTTGTCCAGACCAAACTTCGAGGAGGAGTACCGTTTATCCACTCGATCTCGGAAATTCTTGAGCCACAGCATGCTGGCATACTCTCTTAAGAACGTGACGGTACCGCTATAGCTAACACTGAGTCCGAAGATCAGTGGGAGCTATGGCATAGAAGATGTGCACACCTTGGCAAGGGACTGCTAAGAAACCTGCATAGAGTCACTGACAAGAAAGATCCCATTCCTGTTCCTTCTGAACACTAGAATTGCAAGGTCTGCTCCCCTGCAAACATGAGGAAGTTCAAAGGACCTGCCACAGAGAGGAAAGGGGAGAGGCTGGCCCTCATCTCCATTGACATCTGTGGGCCTTTTCAGGGCGCAGTCTCTAGGCTAGGATACAAATATTGGCTTGAGATTGTAGACAACTTCTCTAGGAAGAAGTGGGTAATCCCTTTGAAGGCCAGGAGCGACGCTCCTACAGCCCTACGGGATTGGAAGGTCCAGGTAGAACGGCAGTCAAGGTGCTTTCTGTCTACGATCCGCAGTGATGGTACAAAGGAAATTCTCGCCTTGCTAAAAGAGTAGGAGAAGGAGTTTGGCACTCAGATAGACACAACTGATGCCTACAACTCTCTTCAGAATGGACCTGTAGAAAGGTCAATTCAAGCCTCTAAGAACACAGTCCGGGCTATGCTTAAAGACTCTAGCATACCAGTTGAGTTCTGGCCAGAAGCTTTGTAAGCACAGACTGTGATTAGAAACAGACTGCCTAATGGTCCGATCATTGATGGTATTGCTCTTTCACCAGAAGAAGCCTTTACTGGCTAAGTACCGTCAGTCGACCATTTCCGCGTCTAGGGATACAAAGCTGTGGTCTATATAGACCTAAGAGCCCAACCTCAAGGCTTGAGGAGAGACAAGTTGATGAACCGAGGAAAAGAAGCCGTGTTTATAGGCTACTTAGAAAACACTACAAAATAATAGCTGTTCTAGGATCCCGACATAAAAGCTATAAAAGCGTATAGTCACGTCGACTAGTTTAAGAATAAGAAGGGGGGAGATATAGATCTTAGTATCACCTTCACTAACTAGCCGAGTCGAGCGCCACAGCGTAATCCTATTAGGAGGAAGCCCTTTAGGGCGAAATTTTCCGATAGGGGATTATTAGAAACACCGTTACGAAGGCTAGGAGAAAATATTGAGGCGGTTTTAACACTGTCGAAGGCCGATAACGGTGGATCTATACAGAACCTACCCGAGTTATTAACACTATAGCAACCGCTGTCTATACAACTTCCCCCTCCCCTAAAGGACATTAGGGAATACTAGAAGTTTGGAGATTAGGGTACTCTAATAAAAGAAAAAAAAGATGTCGTTCAGTTCGACCTATCTAAACACCTAGCGCCACCTCAGGTTGTAGGCAATAAGAGGTTAAGGGGGGACGGAGATGATAACTCTAAAGAGTATAAGGCTAAATACTATAAGGCTCTTATCGCCTAGATGTTCCATCTAGACCCTACAATGAGCTAGGTAGAGGAGATTCTAAACGACGTAGAAGAACATGCATTTGCTGCTATTAGGCAGGCTATAGCCTATTAGCAGGAAGTGCTAATCTCAAAGTCCTATAAGGCAGCCGTAGGAGACCCCGAATAGGGATATATATAGAGAGAGGCAATCGAGAACGAACTTATTGCCTTAGTAAGCAACAATACCTAGGAAGCAGTTGTACCGCCAAAGGGTGCGAATCTAATTACTTCTAGGTAGGTCTTTGATGTGAAAAGAATGATTAGTAGAGCTATTAAGAAGTTCAAGGCAAGACTAGTTATAAGAGGGTTTTTATAGAAATATAGGGTTGACTTCGAAGAGACCTTTGCACCTACTATTAGACATAATACTCTCCGAGTATTCATAGTAGTAGTATATGAGAGAGATCTCGAGATGCACCTAGTAGATGTGAATAATGCTTTTACCTAAAGCAGCCTCCTTAAAGACATCTATATAATCCTACCCCTAGGAGTTAAAGAACCTCTAAACATAGTGTTTAAGGTCCTACGAAGCCTTTATAGGCTTAAGCAAGTAGCTAGAGACTAGAACAAGCTCTATGTTACGAAGCTAGAGAAGATTAGATTTACCTAGTCCTAGGTAGATCTATACCTACTTATCTATACGGATAGAGACCTTATAGTCCTTACCTATATAGATAATTTACCTATTATAGCTCCGAGGCTGTTAGATATTTAGTAGTTTAAGGCTAAGCTTAGAAAAGTGTTTAAGATTAAAGATCTTAGTAAACCTACGAAGATCCTTAGAATAAGGATTATAAGAGACAGGTCCTAAGGTACTTTAAAGCTTGATTAAGGACACTATGTCCACGCTAACTTAGCCAAGATAAACATAGCTAGAGAGAAGGCTACGCTAACCTACTTACCTATAGAGAGCTACGAGCATTTAGTACCTACGGTACCTATAGATAAGAGGTGCAATAAACAGGATTACTAGAGCTATAATAGTATCTAGATGTGGCCAATAATAATAACAAGGCCAGACTTAGCATTCCCCCTTAGAAGAATTAGCTCATATGTTGCTAATCCCTCGTAGTAGTATATAAAGGCTTTGAAGAAGCTCTCCCGATACCTACGGTCGTACCTAGACCTAGGTCTTATATATAGAAAGGGAGGGGGCAATCTCTAGGGATACTCGGACTCTAACTACGCTATAGACAAAGTGGATAGAGTCTCAATTCTAGGATACGTATAGTTCCTTTATAGATCACCTATGTCCTAGATAAGTAGGAAGCAGAAGTCTATTATAACATTAATAATAGAAGCTGATTTTATAGCTATAAACGTAGCCGCAAAGTAGTCACAATTTCTTACTACTGTCCTTAGGGAAATGGGGTGCCTAGAACTAGTAGGAAAGAGCTCTTTCTAGCCGAGTATAAGGGTAAGCCGGGGTACTGTTGACGAGCTAAGGCCAGTCAAGCTTATAGGTAACAACCAAGCCGCTTTAACACTTGTTAAAGATGCCTATATGTATAAAAGGTCAAAGTATATTGATGTTGCGTATAACTATGTCAGACATCTCTAGTAGTAGAAGAAGATTATAGTTAACTACTACTATATAAAGGACATAGCTACTAATAGGTTAATAAAGCCCCTTAATAGCTAGTAGTTCTAAAACTTTATAAGGCAGCTCTAGCTTACGTAAAGGGATTGTAGGAGACTATATAGCCTAAGTAGGAGTGTTGAGAACATATAGGCCGTAGGATAAGCATATAGGTATAGGTATATTATGTGACTAGATCACGTAATTAGGGTTTACTAGCCTATAGGCTAGCAAACATCCGGACACCTAGCATCTACCTATACTAACACTAGCGATACTATATATAGATACACGCTATCCTATTAGGTCCTTCTTCGTCTTTCGTATAATCCGCCGTCTTCTACTACTACGTAACTCGTACCTATTTAATAGTAGACTTGTTTTCGGGGTACGACTAGATTACGCTTAACGAAAGTAGCCGAGACTTAACGGCCTTTATAACGCCTCTTAGGCTTATACGGTATATAACGTTACTATAGGGTACGACGAACTTAGTTACTTAGTTCGTACGGGCAGTAACTAAGGTGTTAATAGACTATATTTCTTACCGAGTAAAACTATTTCTTAACGATATCGGCGTAAAAGGTCCTACTAAGGACTATAGTAACGCTAAGGTAGAGCCTAGCCTTCGACGATAGGTCGTAGAACATATTATGTCCCTTAATCTTATTCTTACGGACCTAGAGAGGGCCGGAGCGGTAGTCGTAGGGGAGAAGTCGTAGTGGCTTTATAAGACCCTAAAGATCGTAGGCTATATTACTAGCCCGAGCGGCCGCTATCTAGATCCTAAGGTAGTAGCTAAGATCTTGAACTAGCTGTCCCTAAAGTACGTAAAGGACGTTCGAGTGTATATTAGGATCTATATTTACTTCCGGATTTAGGTCCCCTAGTTCGTAATTGTCGCTCGGCTAATATATAAGCTTTTGAGGAAGGACGTCGAGTTTGTCTAGACTAAGAATAAGTAGTTCTCGAAAGAGAACCTAGTAAGATTCTTAGTAATAGCACTAGCGTTAGTAACTATCTCCTACGCCCTAGAAGCTAGTAGGATCTTCGTTTCTATTAATACGAGTAGTATTAGGTAGGGTTATATAATATCGTAGGAATTACTAGATAATACTCGACGAAGATACCCGGTAAGGTATAAGAGCGGTACCTAGAACGTAAACGAGGCTAAGTACGATATAGGAAAGCGGGAGTGCCTCGGAGTACTAAAGGGCCTTAAGAAGGTATAGCGCTACCTCGTAGGAGTAGACTTTATCCTCGAAGTTAATACTAAAACGCTAGTATAGTAGTTAAATCGGCTAGTATCCGATATTCTAAACTCTATAATAGTAAGGTAGGTTACTTAGATCCGGCTATTTACCTTTAAAGTAAGGCATATCGATAGGAAGAAGCACTCCGGACCGGATATACTGTCTCGTAAACTACCTATAGCTAAGGAGCTTACGGAACCTAACGATAATATTAATAAGATAATTAACGACAAATTCTTCCGTTACGCCGAGCTAATTAACACTTTCCCTATTATTCTAGAGCGTGAACGACTCCTCGAACCCTAGTATAGTGACAATTCCGAGCTTATAGCTTATATTCTAGTATATTAAACACGACCGGAAGGGGTTACCCGGGCTAAGTATCGAAACCTCGTTAAGAAGAGTCCTCGGTACTACTTAAGAGATAGGCTCTTATTTTATTAGCGGCGAAGGGTGCACCGATATAGCTAGTAGTAGACGATAATAATACTTAGAAAGAGATCGTAATATACTATTACGAAAAGTATAGTTACCGGAGTATAAGCTAGTATATAATCTTGTTACTAGCCGGTATTACTAGGAGGGCTACTTCTCCGACGTATCGAATTAGGTAAGGACTTATACTCCTTATAACTTTTGCGAAGGCAACTAGAGAGTAGGAGAAATATACTTATCGACTTAGTAGGTTATAGGAGAGAGGTAGTACTACGATCCTATCTACGTATATAGAAACGGGTACTTACTTATCGCCCGAGAAGCTTTAAGTAGGTAGATTAAGGCGAAGGTCGTACGGAAGCCTCTAAATTCGCGGGTAATTACTAAGTTCCTATACGAGATAGTATTTAGCCGGTATAGATACTACTATAAGATTGTACTTAATAATGCTAGTATTAACGAAGGGGAGGTAGAGAGGATGCTTATTAGTATAGGTATTAAGTATATCCGGATCTTACCCTACTATCTATAGTTAAATATAACTATAGAAGTAGGACATCGACCTATTCTAGCTATATTAGCTAAGCTTACTAAGAACACCTATAAGTCCTAGGAACGATAGATTACTACGGTGCTTTAGGCTAATAGAACTACGGTATCTAGAATTATAGGTATAACGCCGGCGGAGGTTCTATATAGCTATCGTACTATTCTCCCGATTAAGGTAGAATACCCGATATAGGCGAACTATAAATAGGGATCTATTAGATCAACGGAGGAGCTATTAGCTATTCGGGCGCGTTAGTTATAGGTACGGGACATAAGTCTTTAGGAGTTATAGTTACGAAGAGTAAGGCTTCGTGCCCTAAGTAAGGAATACTTCGATACTAAACGTAGTATTAACTTCTAGGTGTTCTAGGTCGGAGATCTTATAGTCAAGTTCGACAAGCCGTATAAGGATGACCTATCTAGAAAGATTAGGTACCGCTAGCTTAGGCCGTATCGTGTAGCTAAGGTGTACTCGGGGTTTAGTATATACGTCCTCGAAGAGCTTAATAGTACGAGGTTAAAGGGTATATAAGCCCGAGAGAACCTAAAGCTAATCCTATAGTTAAGACCGGACCCGGAGCTTGATCTTCCTAATACTAAAGACATTATAGCGCTAGAGGATAGGGTTAATGTCGAGAATGTCGAAAAGGGCGATCTTCCGAATAAGAACAGACCTACTACGTCCGGATCTAACGACGAAGAGGATGACGATATACTTCTAATAGGTATTAATAGGGCTACTACACTTCCGGAACTAGAATCTAAGCCGACGAGACTATAGGTACGGCCTTATAACCTTACTACGGAGGAGATAGCCAAATTCACTAGGATTTAGGCTAAAGGAGGGATAGGACTCTATTATTTCTTTTTCTTAGGCGTGAGGAGTTCACTTAGTGGTTTTGGTTTCTGACCTTAGTTTAACTAGCTTCTAATTCTAGTACCTAGTTTCTAGCGTGCTTAACCGATTTCTAGGCTATATCCTTAATTTAAGAGTAGGCTTACTACGAAGACTAGACTTTAACTTAGCCTCCTTAGCCCTTATAGAATGAACTTGCGATCTCCTTAATAACTCTAGACTAACTACTTAACTAGACGCCGGACCCGCCTTCTTTACGTATAACTTATAGGTATAGTTTCTTAGTCTATATTAGCGTAGCGGAGGTGAAACTAGGGACAGTTTTGTAATAGGGGAGGATATATTAACGAGCTAAGGGCCCCTTTAGACCCTAAAATTTGCGCGTCGAATCTCGTTAACCTTTAACAGTTGATTACGTAGTAGGGATATATAGAGGTACTACTAAGATATATATAGTTAGGAGGCAACCTTAGTAGGAAGCTAGGATTTACGAACAAATATCTCTATAAGGTAAAAACACGGGAATCTAAGAATTTTAGATTTATTATCTTTTAGGATCTTAGTATATATTTTACGGCCCGCGGACCGGCAAATATATATACCTACGCGTAAGCTATTCTAAGGTCACTAGGCGCGCCCTTACTTACTAGGGTAGTTAGTCGTCTATACTAGTCTATAGAAGTAGCTTAAAGCTATAGACCGGTAAGAGCTACTTACTATAGATATTACTTAACGAAATAAGTCGAATAACTACGAGCCTATTATCTTATAAATATATTATAATAGGTAAAGCGGAAAGTTAGCTCTATAACGAACCGCCTATCTTTATTTAGTAGTATCTATTAAGAATATATAGGCTAGTAGGGCGAAATATATAGGTCTAGTAGACCCGTACTTAGTTACGTAATCAGTAATTACGTGACTAGTATCTCCTAGCCCCGGGCTAGGAAACATCTAGACACCTATATCCTTAATATTATTACACCTATAATACTTTTATATAGATAGATAGATAGATTTGTTATTCCCCTATTCTAGGACTCTATCCGGCCTATATAGGTATATATCTATTATTATATATAAAGGGAAACCCGAATAGGTAAAAACCCTTCCCGCCCCCGACTACTCCTTATCTAGATTAGCTTTCCCTCTAAACGTACGTAGTCTATATTACTACCCCGGTAGCCCCCGCTCCTAGCCGGTCTCGTCGCGCTACGTCGTGTCCTCTCTTCCTATACTACTCCTACTAGGCGGTACTGTTCTAGCTAGCCCTTCTCTAGTATCTAGTTCGTAATACGCCGTAGGTCCTTAGCGTTATTAAGAAGTACCCTAATCGTCCGGTTCCTCGCCTTTACTATCTACTCCCCCCTTCCTAGCGACTACCTCGGATAGACGAGGAGTACGTACCGTACGTTCTAGGAGCAATAGCCGTAGGGGTAGCTAGTATTTGTATATCCTAGAACCTTCCTCTATAATAGGTATACCTAGAGGCCGATATATTCGCTTCGTAGTTAGGTTACTATACTACTCTATACCCTCGTAAGGCGGTAGTAGATAAGCTTCGGAGGGTACTTAACCGCGGATTTTGTAGCTAACTATTCCTTAGGTTGTCCCGCTAGCTAAGGGCGTCTACTATACCCTATACCCTAGTTGTTCTACCTCTCTTTCTATAGTTGCTCTATAAACGACTTCTTACCTTCCTATCGTATTACTAGCTATTCGTCCCTTACCCGGTAGTTCGGCTCGTTTCCGGGTCGAATACCCTTATACGCTAGTACTAATTCGCGGGCCCTTACGACTATACTAGCGATGACCTTCTATACTAGGTACTATACCGACTTGCCTAGGTAGGAGGTCCGTAGTCCCTAGATATATAGGTCGATCGGCGGTATAGCGGTCTCGTACTTAAGTATCCTTATTAGTATCGACTTATATACCCTAGTAACCTTCCTTAGGTATTAGTTTTAGATCTTCGCTAGCGGCGCGACGAGTCCCTTCGATAGGTAGGCCCTCTTACCTAAGGACTATACTTGGCTACTATAGGTAAGGACTAGCCGTATAATAGCTATATATAGAAGTCGTAACTACCGGAAGTCCGCCCCCTATATAGACGTAGTGAGCCTCTAGTATAATGCTATATTCTGTTTAGCTTTCCGTAATATTGCCTATACGTACTTCCTCTACCGTAGCGCCGGGTCTACCTATAGTCCGAGGATCCTAAGCTAATTTGCCGGGTTAGTCGTGTACCCCGATATCTAGATAGAAGCTTATATATTATAAAACCGTAGCCGGCGCGTAAAGTGTATTAGATTATACTTTTCTAGGGCAAACCGAGCCCCGTGCCTCCTAGCCTAGTCCTCGTAGATCTTATACTTCTCTTCTAGTAGCCTATAGTTCTCCTTAGTCGAGGAAGACTACGCTAGGATGTTTATATCGTCTACGAAGCCGCTCGTAGCGGTGTTCTAGGATTCTAGGGCTAGGAGTAGCGTCGCTATAAAGAAGAGGAACAGAATAGGTACTAGCGTTAAGCCTTACGGGATTCTAGTATAGACTACTTAAAATGGGCTTCTATACTAGCCGACTAGGATCGACGTACTACGGTTTTAGAGGTAGGACCGTACGAAGTTGACAAGCTACTTAGGGAGTCCTTTCGACCTTAGGATATAGAGTAGCCGCGGGTATAATACGTAGTCGAAGGCTCCTAATATGTCTAGGCTAAGTAAGGAAGCTACCTTGTCCCTATTCTTATACTAGATAGCCTTCACCTAAGAGGTAATAAGTTCTATCGCGGATAGCGTCGATCGCTATAGACGCGTACCTATCTAGGTGTCCGGGAGTAGGGAGTATTCCTCTACCGCCTCGGAGAGTCTCGTTATAACTAGCTTCTTAAGCGCCTTCCTAAGAGTGTTAAGGAGCGTAATTAGGCGGTACGACTTTACCTACGTATAGTCTTCCTTCTACGGCTTACGTAGGACTACTATCGTCGATTGTTTAAAAGCTATCGGGTAGTATCCGGTCTATAGGTAGGCGTTAAAGATCGCTATAACTACTAGGGCCAGTTGATCTCTATACTTCTTTAGTAGCTCGTTTAGGATCCTATCCGGCCCCGGGGCTTTCTTCGCCGGTAACTTCCTTAGTATAGCGGTAACTTCTCCCTCGGACACCTCCTATTAGACCGCGATGCTAGGGGCTAGGGGAGTAGAGCTATTTATGTTACTTAGATTAGCCTCGACTAGGGGCGGGAAGAACTTACTAGCCAGTAGACGTGCCTTAGCCTCGGGGTCGCTAACCGGGCTACTAGGCGATTGTAGCGCTAGGATAGAGAAGGAGGGGCCCTATATAGGGTCCTGTCGGGCCTATTTCGCTAGCTTCTACATCCTCTCTAGCTTACCGGCGATTTCTTCTACTATAGCCCTCTAGCCGACTACTTTCTCCCTCCGTATTATAGCTTTCTTCTATTAGTATACCTCTCTATATACGTTCTAGGCCTCCTCGCTATAGCTGCTCGTCTATACCCGGCGGGCTCTCCTTACTTCTCTTACTACCGTAGTATACTCCGGCGTCTAGTATAGTTTAGACTATGTCGTTAGTTATGTAAGCGGAACGTGAAGTAAGGTCGCTTTTCTTATTTCGTCTATTAATCCCTAGACTACTTCGTCTATCTCGTCTTTACTATTATATTACTACTACGCGATCTAGACTAGCCTCTTAGAGTTATCGAGGTACGCCTAGATATTAGCCTAGTAGGCCTTTCCCTAGTTTAGCTTAGGGGTTCTCGCTAGTATACATTATATCTATATCGTAATAGAGGTCCTAACTAGTATATAGTCTAACGACGCCTCGAGTTTATATTCGATCCTATAGTAGGTTACCGTATAGTAGTAGCTATCTAAGATCTAGGAGAGGTCGATCGTGCCTTAGAGTCCCCCTCTCTTCTAGGTGCCTAGGTCCTTTAGGGTATTAAGGGCAATTACGTTACTCGCTATTAAGTCGAGTACTTCGTCCGCTATAGGGTACGGCTATATAAGGCATTCCTAGGAAGGGTAGTATATATTAAAGTCTCCTACTACGATGTAGCACCCTTATCTCTTAAGCGTACTATCTAGGTATCTATAGACCTCTAGGTCGTAGCTAGACCTCGAGGCTAGCGGTTATATATATAGGTTATATATCTAGGTACTACCTACGTAGAGGGAGGTAATATCGCCCCCGCCTTCTTCGTCTACGTAGTATACTACCTCCTAGTCGGATTCTAGTATGTCCTTACTAATATAGAAGCACGTACGGGGTCCGCCGTCGCCTCGTAGGTATATCGTATAGCCTAGTAACTTATAGGTCGTTAGTCTCTTATAGTACGGGTTAATCTATAGCTCCTAGATTACTAGGACGTAGTAGACGTACGGGTCCGCCTCGTATAGGAAATAGTTCTAGACTATATTCTTACTATAGTTAACGTTATACTAGATAATACTAAGCGTATCGAGGCTAGTTATTAGTATTAATAATCATTTCCTCTATAGCGTCCTATATCCTACTACCCTATACGTCCTAGTCTACGCCTATCGGCTATATACTAAAGGGGAGCCGGGCCTAGTTAGATTCCCTCGCCGTAGCTAGTAGAGCACGTAGCCTCTCGTACGCCCTAGGTTACGTAGCCTTTATATCGTTCTCGGCCCTAGGGCGCTTATACCTAACTACCGCTAGCTAGTTCCGGTATAGGCTAGCCTTACGGTCGCCGTAGAATCTTAGGGCGACGGTTCTGTTTATAATTACCTTGTTTTTCGCTAGTTTCCGCTATAGGTATTCCGCGCTATACGATAGGTAGTGCCCCGGACAGTTCGCGTACCGACTCGTAGCCGATATATAGTCCCTAGATATATAGTCTCCTATATAGTTTGAGTAGGCCTACTTATTTATATACGTATAGGTTTGGTGTCTATACTGTTAGTATTTAAAGTATTAGAGGACACGAAAGGATAAGGAGTGCTTTTCTACTATCTTAAGGCTATATTGCTAGATTAGGCCTTATTCTATCGCTAGATCCGCCGCTTTCGCGTCTTATAGCTATACTATTAGCGCCGAGGCCTTCTTACCTTCTAGCCATTTCCTATAGAGCTAAGTCGCCTTCTAGATTAGAGAGTTAAGGGTGACCGGGTTGTCCTCTTAGAGAGTACGTAGGTGACCTTAGTTAGTTAGGTCGAACTCCTTAGGTATATCGTAGACTAGGATCGTAAATTACTTCGTTAAGACCTTTACTAATACCGTAACCTTAGATACCTACTATAGCTATGCCTCTAGGTGCCTCCTAGTAGTAGTAGAGCTAGTATAGATCTATAGAGTACCGTTAGACTATTAGTTCACTACGACTACCCCTAGTTAGTTAATTTGTTAGGCGAGCTCCTTGTTTAATAGCTTCGTAACTTCGGCCTAGTCTTCCTTTACTATAATACGGATCGTAACTATATCGTACGTTAGGCGGGGGCCTAGTATCGATACCGCGACCGATACCTAGCTATAGAGGTGTTAATTCCGGGTGGCCTTACTAATCGCCTAGGACGTCGTCCTTATTTCTTATTCCTCTCGGTAATACGATAGTATAAGCGCCGTACGTAGCTAAGTGATTATTACCTATAGAGACTAGTATAGGAGCTAATCGTTAGTTTCTATACTTTTTACGTCCTCTATAAGTTACTACTAGTTGTCTTAGGGGAGCTTCGCCTATAGAGCCGTAGGCGCTAGTAGTACCGTAGCCTAGGCTACTATTACCTAGGAGTTACCTAATATAGCTAGGTACCTCCGCGGCGTTTAGAGCTAAAGAAATAGGGTAAAGAGAACTTTAAGCTATCTAGATTAAATAAGGTAGAACTCCCTTAAATCTAGGGGTAGTGGCCTACTTTGTATATCGTTAGAATAGCCTTAATACGAGCTTTCGAATATGTCGTGTTTTAGGGCTACTTCCTCCGTCGGTACTTACTTAGTAAGATTAGGTTAGTAGTATACGCGTTAATACTTTTATATAGATATACGCTATCTAGCTCGGTCCTTCTTCTTCGTCGTCTTATATAATTCACCGCCTTCTACTACTACGTAACTCGTACCTATTTAATAGTATCTATTATATCTACTATAGGAACTTAACTTTCCGGTATCTACCGTTAACGTTATACTTAGTCTAACTACGGTAAAAGAGCTAAGGGTACGAGAGAGAGAGGATAGGCTTTCTCTCGTACTCCGATATAGGCGGATCCCTAAGGATTAGATACTTAACGTATAGCGTAGGACTAGTCTATACGCTAGGTATAGCGGCGGCGGTCGTATTTCTAGTTACTAGGCCTTAGACTTAAGCGCGTAGCTACTTATATCTAGTCTAGTCGATAGTCATATCTAGGACGGTAGCTATTTCCGGATCGTCTATAGCCTAAGTAGTACTGATAGTAGCACGCTCCACACTAACCAAACCGCCCAAAACAACTGGTGGGATTATGTTCATTTCTGAAGGTGTTGTTCTATCTCGCTATTCACATCCACACCACCTTGTTCTTCGTTCTGCTGCGTCTATAGTCACAATGTGTATCTACTGCGTTCTTCTGACCCCTGCTGAATATGATATTCTCTAATCTCTCGGGTGATATGGCTGTCTTGAGCCTGCAGTGTCCAGAGCATTGCGCACCTGATGCCTTGTGGGTGCGAAGAGCGGTTTGAAGGTCTTAATAAGGTCTCTTTGCGAGCACTTGATGCCCTTAAGTCTGCAGTAGTGATAGGCTCCTACTATCTGATTCTTTATGAGGTGTTGAAAGGTGTTTGGTCATCTTGCAGTAGCTTCTCCAACCCAAGAAACAGGTGAAAAGTTTGCGACGGTAGCATGCGACAACAACACCACATATAGCCAATCCAAGCACGACAATTTGTTCAGTGATGTATCCAGATACGTGTATAAATTTGCTGGTTGCAATGGGCCTGATATTGGATAAAGAAAACACGATTGAAGATGTGGTGTTGTTTTTTGGTGGAGGTGGGCGCTTTGGTCCGTATGACGCGTGATATCCTAGATGTTTTCTCACCCAGACTTGGTCGCAATGATGTGGCGAGAGGCTGTGGCGTCCGGAGATCTGCGCTAGCTGTAAAGTTACCGCAGATCACCGAGGCACGACTCCAACTTTTCAACACGCGAGCAAAGGGCTCCGACGAACAGCATGCGTTTGCGAAGGCTTTACGAAGACCACGGCATCACACGGGTCGCCAGTTCGAAAGCATCAAGCAGCCTTGCCTACTTTTTGCCCGTCTGGCAGTGAATATACACATGTGGCGAGCATGGATCTGCAACGCCCAGGACTCAAGCACCGCCAAGCTCGGCCACGAAGTCGATGAGGGTTAAGCTTGTGTCATTGTGGATCCTGATACACTTCGTATCTACCTCGTAAACATAGACTGCAAGAAGCGCGTCAAGGATAATAAGTATGTGGCGATTGAGTGCCTGTGCTGTTGCGCACGATCTTTCATTTCATTCAGCATTTCGAGAGTCATGCACGCACGACTCCTCCCCCTCGCCGCTCTTGCGGTAGGCCTTGTCAACGCAACTCCCATCTCCCAATCCCTACCTCCTCCGTCGGTTCTCGAACAACGTCAAACACTAGCGACGAGTCCAGGCGCTATCGCTTGCAGCAACCTTGCCACAAGTCTTGGGGCAAGCAAAGTGCAGCAGCCCATCAGTCTTGAGTACCAGACATCCAAGTTCAAATATTGGAATGCGGTGCAGTCAAAGTACAACCCGACTTGTGCCATCTATCCCACCTTCGCGCAAGATGTATCGGTGGCACTCAAAGTCATCAAGGCCGCAAAGTCGAGGTTCGCCATCAAAGCCGCAGGACACAACCCAAACACTTTCTTCTCGAGCGTCGATCAAGGTGTGCTCATCGACCTAAACTCCATGACAACGAGGACATATGATGCGTCCACCACTATCGGGACCTATCAGCCGGGTGGTACCTTTGGCGATGTGTACAACTACTTCCAGCAGTACGGTCGTACTGTTGTTGGTGCTCGATTGGCAGGTGTCGGAACCGGCCTTGCTCTGGGTGGCGGCTTGAGCTACCTCTCTCCTCAGTACGGCCTGGCATGCGACAGCTTCAGGGAGCTAGAGGTCGTCCTTCCGAATGGCAAGATCGTGACCGCATCGCCAACGCAGAACTCTGACCTCTTCTTCGCTGATCGCGGTGGAGGAGGCAATGCTTATGGTGTGGTTACCAAGTACACCATACAGACAAGGCCTTCAGGCACGTTCTACGCTGGCAACATCATCTACCTGTTCAACAACTCCGCCGTCCTCGAAGCGATCCGTAACTTTGTTGAGTACAACACGGATCCCAAGGCATCTATCATCGGCACATACGAGAAGTTGAGCACACCATCCGTCGGCGCCCTTGATCTGGATCAAGCAATCATCATGTTCCTCGTGTATGACGGGCCAAACTCGGGAGACGCCTTCAAGAACTTTACCAGTATCCCGCACCTGCTGAACACGCTCGGGCCAAAGTCATACCCAGAAGTGGTCAACATGCCAATCCCACTCTCTACCGATATCAGCAGAGGCGACAACATCTTCCGAGTCCAAGTCCACCGCGTCAACGACCAGTCCTACCAACAAGCTTTCGACGCATGGGAGAAGTGGTGCGAGACCAACAAGGGCAAATACATCCTGTCCTCGCTGGACTTCCAGCCAATTCCAAAGTCTCTGACAGACGCATCAAAGTCACAAAATGGCGGTAATGCAATGCAAATGCCAGATGGACCATGGTTCTGGCTCAACTACCTCATCTCAACACCACCGACGCTCACGTCGTCACAGTACGATGCTGTACAGGCAAGCTTCCGAGACATGGTTAACTCTGTGCCGAATGCTGCTGGCTTGCCACTGTTCATCAATGACGCAAACTACGACCAGAATCCGTTGAAGACATTTAGCACCTATTCCAGGCTGCAAAAAATCAAGAAGAATTATGACCCAGATAACTTCTTTGCGAAATATACCGGTGGATGGAACTTCAACGCATAGAATGAGGCGTGCACATGCACATACTAGTCACTGTACCATGACGAAGACGTGACAAAACATTACTACTAGCGACTCCAGCTACATTTGCGTTCGACAGCGGTGAGCCATTCCACTGCGATATCGTACAAGTCCATGCCTATGACCCCACAGGGGCGGCTTCAGTCTTTGACAGCCCACTCCTTGCATGCTTCAAGATCTTGAAACATCGAACCGCGCAGCGCCTCCAGCCCATCCTGATTCGCGGCGATCAAAACTTGAAGTTTCTGACGATCGCGTCCATCATCTGCAAGAGCAGCCTCATAGCGATGATCAAAGCTTGCCAGAACATCCTGCTCCCACTTACCCCATGTTCAATCGCTGCCCTTCAGTCGCAGTGCCAAGCTCTCCGCCCATGCCTCGTCCATCATTACGGGAACCTCGTGGAATAGGTTCTCGCCCTGAAGAGATATCGCTTTGTCCTTGACACGATCGACTCGCGCCTCGTGAGCCTTCCGTGCCTTCGCTTTGCCTTCAGCCGCATAGTCCTTCGACTCAATCTTTGCAGCTCGTTCGTAGGCATCTTCCATGGCCTGTCCAACGAAAGATAGAGTGTACTGGTCATCGTGGAGTGCCATGTGACGTATGCATTCGATTTCGTCTTGGGAGGCACGCAATTCTCTGTCAACATTGCGATGAGCTTTCCTGCTGAAAGTTTTCAAGCTCCTTGAGAATTCAGCTCCGTTGGGTATCTCTTCGGCAGTCGAGAGGCTTTGCAACGCGTCGTGCACATCGTCCATACTTGTATGATGTCTGTCGTACACTGCTCGAGATAGCGTGGAAAGCTGCTCGAAGCCTGGCGCCAGTTCGTTGACGATGACGGCCTGGATCGACGCGTTCCATGAGATTGAATTCTTGCCGGGCCGCTTCCAATAGCCACGTTTCCGGCAGAAAGCGCGGAAGTTGGCGACATGATAGCGCGACCACTGGTCTACTCGTCGCGATACAGACCGCTGCCAGACAGGACGGTGCAGTGGAAACAGCCGGAGAATGTGGTTCTCGAAAGCAACTTCAAATCTCTCCTTCATCATGGCCTGCTCTCTGCTCCGGCATGTTGCAAAGAGTTTGACGATCTTTGCTCGAAGTTCCTGGTGTTTCGTGAGTGGAGTATTGGTGAAGCAGGCAAGCATACGTTCCATGACCACGGGGAGCTTGGTCGTGACGACTTCGTCCATGATCTTCGTCTTGTCATCACCCGCGATGCAGTAGAGGGCCTTTTTTAGAGCCGGAATTACAGTACTTTCGATATCCAGCGTGGACTCTTCCGAGGTAACAGGTTCTCTGACATGCTTTGCGTACTCCTTCGGCGAAGTAAAGATCATTCTCAAGTCAGGTGCATCGTGCGACCCGGAGAGCTGTCTGAGTTTGTCCTTCATGGTATTTTCCGTCCTTCGGTTCCGGATGTCCACCTCAATATGCTTCACAGCTCGTTTGGCATCACGAATCGCGTTTGGCATTCGTTCGAGGACTTCGTGGACTGCTGGGACTTCTGTGTACTTCCCGCTGTTCAGTAGTTGCGTAAGTTGGCTTGTCAAGGCCGTGTGATGTGTCTCGAGCCCCTTCACTGCTTCTTCCGCAGTCTCGACCGCATGCTTGTCTGCTGCACACAGATGTGCTTTCACTGAGGGTCTACTTGATCACAGAAGGTAAAACAAGCGATGACACAGTCCATTTTCCGCAGACTGATACACAAGCGCAACATATCATCAAAATGCACATTGAGGTTGCACCGAGACACCGGTGTCACGAGTACCACGTATCCCGCCTCATGCTGGATGTATGATGTCGTCGTCTCGACTATCGAAGGGTCGCTATCCGAGATACCAGGCGTGTCGGCGAGTGCCACGCCTGCTCTCAAGAGATTATGAGCATGTCGCACTCGCACTTTCTTGAGAAGCGGCCAAGGATGCGACTTGGCAGTGCCGTTGTCAAGACTTGGTGGAGGTCTGGAAAGGTCGTAGAGTACGGCGTGTAGTTCACCGATGTTGAGCGCAGCGCAAGATTCGATGTCACTGCGGCGATTTCGTGTGTTGAGGTACTGCTGCACATACCCAGTGATCTTTGTGACAGAAGCTGGAATTCCATCGCGTCCAGCAGAGAGCCATGCACGTACGGCTTGAACAGACGTGTAGCCGTATTGACGTAGCAGAGCAAAGAGGCGTTCGACAGCAGCCATGCACTGCTTCTGTTTCTCCTGGTGATAATCGTCGTCGACATCGTCGGCGTTGTCGGCTCAATACTCTTGGATCTCGAAGAACAGAACAATGTCTTGACAGTAGCTGGCCACTTTTTAGCAAGACAAGAATGATGCGGGAGTGTCGTGCTTGACCGGCTCTGCGGTGTAATTACCTTTCTATATTCTTCCGAATCTGCTCATTGGTATGGTAATGCGCATCAAGCTGGAACGTCTCTTCTTGGCCGGATCTTGCCGCAGCGTACTAGTGCACAATGTTCGTGCCACGAGGCCCATCATCACTGATCGCCAGTCCGGGTTGGTCGAGCAGGCAGCTCGTGATAGCACTCTTGCCGGCACCGGCTTGGCCGACCAGTGCAATTGGCCTAGCCGGGTTGGATAGCGCTCTACGGAGCTTCTTGAGCTGTACGGAAAATGTTTAAAGCTCTCGATTGGTGTGCCCAGGGCCTTCGAGCTCGCCCACCAGCGACAAAGTGCGATCGATGTAGTCGATGAGAGTCTTCTCCAGTCGGGCGGCACTCGGGTGGTACGCGGGATGGCGAGGTAGGCCAAGATCGCCAGGGGACAGGCGCTCGTCAGGCTGCTCGTCTCGTTTCGCGCGCTTTGGTGCTGGGCTGGGACGGACATCAGTATGGACCTCAGGCTAGATGTTTGACAAACCTTGCTGCACCACGATGTTGTCTGCGCTGACCTGGCGAACACGCTTGATGCTGCCCACAGCGATGTCTGGAGGCATGTCGTTGATGTGGAAGAAGTAAGTGATTCTGTGTCGACAAGAATGCAGCAAGAAGATGACCGGTTTGGTGGATAAAAAAGAGTGTGTGTGAAGCGCTCTCTTGTCTCAAGTGTTGTGTGAGTCCTGCAAGACAGATCAATGATAGCACCTGCATCCACACCGACACATATCCGGGCTGTGAGACAAAGCAGCGCTGATGCAGGCCAGGTACTATGTTCCGTTTGCGCAAGATGGGCCTGGCCGGCTTCCCGCAAGATTGCGACTTGGGCGTCTTGTTCCTAGATTCTGGGCCTGACTGGTTTCGCCTGTGTTATTCAATGAGACAATGCAAAGGTGTCGCAACCAATACATCATGTCCATGCAACACTCACCCTGGATCGCGTTTACCTCCTCTTTTGGAGATCTGCGACCGACATCTCGAATCTGATGTCTAACGGCCGACGGCAAGCGCAATCCACCATTGCGGATTCTCTCATTGGTCAAACATCTTCCATGCGTACGGCCACCCAGCAGAGCCGTTTTGATAGTCCAGTTCGTTGATTCATACCAAGATGATCCGTGCCCATGGCAGAGCGTGGCAAGAGTGAGACGATTTGATGCAGTATGATCCAGAGACAATACTGACTCTACTGTGTACGTTCTTCCAATTGAGATGAGGACCCAGGACGAGGTGCATGAAGTGCGGCGCATAGCTCTCACGGAAGGCAGCATGGTGTGGGTCGGTCGACCGACGACGAACGGGCTGTCTTGCTGTCAGTCATCCAAGTCATGTGGCTAGCCGAAGCAGCATCGGCTGGGCACCGTCTGTTGCCAAAGGGACACCTTCGACGCGATGGGTTGAAGGTGAAATTGGGCGGAGAGAAGAGCGGGAACGCCGACGTGTCGGTGCAAAGTGTCAAGCCAAGACAAAAGCATCGACCTCCATGTTTCCAGACTGCCGTGTAACAAGACCTCCAGCGTCTATCCTCACTCGAAATCGCGCCCGTATTTGCCTGTCTTACCATCCGCCCCACCCACGCCAGACCCTACCATAAATCTCACACCGCCCCCTCAATCTCCCCCCTCCCATACCCCAAAACATACAACACATCCACCAAACTCCCACTATTCAACCTCGTCGGCGCCATCGCCTGTACCTTCGGCTTCGCATTAAACGCCACGCCCAACCCCGCCACCTCCATCATAGGCAAATCATTACTCCCATCGCCCACCGCCACGACCCGTTCGAGCGGAATGCCTTCCTTCTCGGCAATTTCCTGCAATAACTCTCGTTTCTTGATGCCGTGAATAATGGGTTGGCCTTCTACGAGTTCGCCTGTGAGGGTACCAGTGGATGAGTCGGCGACGAGGTGGTTGGCGTAGCAGTAGTCTAGACCGAGCTCGGCTTGAATCCAAGAGGCTAGGGGCGTGAAGCCGCCGCTCAGCACTGCCATTTTCCAGCCCTGTGCTTTTAGGGACTTCGTCAATTCCCGTGCTCCGGTGGTGAAGGTAATGATCCCGCCCTTCTTCATCTCGTCCCAGATAGAAGTTGGCACACCCTTGAGATACCCTACCCTCGCCCGTAACGAAGCTTCAAAGTCCGTATAGGGCTCCTCACCGCGCATGGCCGCCTCGGTAATGGCGGACACTTGGTCGTAGACACCAACGCAGCGGGCCAGCTCGTCGATAACTTCTTGTTGGATTAGAGTGGAGTCCATGTCGAAGACTGCGAGGCCGGGTGCTTTGTGGAAGGCGTAGAGGGGGCCGGGTTGGAGGAAGAGTTCGATTTCATGGATCTTCTCAAACGTTGTCAAGTCATGATCGGTCAGAGCCTTCAGCTGCCGTAGCGATAGGACTTCCTTGAAAGTGAGAAGGAGCGATGCAACTTTGCCATCATCGCCATCCTGGAAGGTAGGTTGGAGTGGTGAGTCCTCATGGGATGGATGGAGATGTGGTTGGAGATGTTGGTGGAGATCTTTGAACAGGGCTTCCCAGACCTATTGAAGATGGTCAGCCTTATGCACATCAATGTCCATTCAGGTGTATGTCCTTGTCCGAGCCATGTCATCTTCGTCTTGGCATGCTCCTCGTCGGTAGGTGCAACTGTTGCCTCAACGCTTTCTCTTCAGGATCAGACCTACCTCCTGCGGCTTCTTCGCCTTCGCAAAAATCAGCAGAACCACGCCCAGTTCCACTGTATCCGATGCTGCACTCATCTTGTCACTCAAGATGTTCAATGCATATTGTTGTCAAGGACAAGTTCGACTTTTGCCATCTGGAAAGCTCAGAGATGACTCAGCGTCCCGATATCGCGCGAATCCCGAACGATAAACGCAGATACATGTTCACTCTGTACAGTTCTTCTGTCTACACTATCTACAGCCTGAACACTTCCGTGGATATCATCAAAGACAAAAAGTCATCCAAACACATCTCAATCATTATTAGTCTCATCCACATTCTCATCAATTATTTCCCTGTCCACTGTCCACCCAAGCTTGTTGTGCTGCAGGACTGAGCTCAATAAGCCTTTCCATGCCAGCGACAAACACACCATCGAGTCGTAATAGTGCAAGATTAAGCAAATCACAGCTCCTGCTCTTGATTCGCAGCAAGCTTCGCCAGGCCTTGAGCAGTCCCAAGCATTCTTTGGCGTCGGCTACTCCTGGCGATGTGACGAAGAGCAGTAGCATGAACGAAGAGGCGATGGTAAAGTTTGTGCGGGAGTCTGTTAAGATATCAGTGAATGTCCGTTTCGCTGCGAAGTTGGTTCAAAACTTACAGCTCGCCCAAAAGGCTTCCAGCTCTCTCGCGTTCAAGCACTCCAGAAAATCTGAGATTTCTTTCGCCACGGCCAGTGCTCCAGTACGCAGTGCTGTGACGGCTGCGGCATTCGAGTCCGTTACTCTCGATCTAAGCATCGCACGAAAGAGCTCCATCTTTGCTGTGATGTACGCCAGCTGCAACGATCCATTCCCGTCCAGCTCAAGCTGCATCAATTTCCGTCGATGGTTGCTGTCTGACGAGCCCATGGAAGAAGTGCCACTAGGCTGATCTGGAAGTAGGCCAGGTGGAAGTGTTTGGTACCACTCTGTCAGGCGGATGCGCAACGGTTTGGCGACTTCCAATGTGGCCTCCAGGCTTTTATGAAGTTGTCTCGTTGCCTTGATACTGAACAGGTCCCGCAAGATGTCATCCACGATCAAGGTGAGCTCACAAAGCTTGATGAAGTGCTGTACAGCGGAGTCTGCTCTGCTGTCACCGAAGTCATCGCTTCTTCGATCCACCTCGGGGAAATCATCATGCGTGAGTGGCGGCACATCCCAGTCGTCAGCCTGTATGTGGCTACTGCGTCCGAAGTTGAGTGCCAACCACTTGTCTTGTATGTAGACCGCCCACGCCAAGTGCTTGCGTTGCTTGATTTCCCACGAAGGAATGGGCCAATCTGTGGGATCTCGGTTCAGACCTAGCGCCTGCGCAATGCTTACTGCAGTGGACATCATGACCCACTTGAAAGGTGTGTCGCTGACATGTCGGTTTGTGGGCCGTCGCTGTACCAGTAATAATAATGTTTGCATGACCGAGATGCTCGGCGTGTGCAGTAATGGTTGACACGACTGCCATGCGATCTTGAAGAGCGCGTCAGCCGATGGAGGTGTATACACTTCCACACACAGCTTCTCGTCCCAAGCACAGAAAGGCAGAGCATGTCCATAGATGGCAGCCAGCACACAGGGTGGAATCTCTCGCGGTACTTGCACTCCGTCCACGTCTCTTGCCCCGCCCTCGCGACTCAGCAGAGGAAAGTATGGTTGCACATATTTGTAGAACAGTCTGATCAGCCGCTTGCCTATCTCATCGCTGACAATGTCCTCCAGCTCCCGCCGCCACCTATCTTGCGTGTCTGACTTGTCTTGTGGCTGTGCTTTTGACGCCAACGCATTGTGCTGTATCATGAAGAATGTGGGTATCGTGCTGTCGTTCTCGCCTGGTCCACTGTTCATCTTCCGCATCCTCACTGATTGGAACGTCGCTTCGTTGTATTCATCGTATCTGTACTTGGAGAGTAGGTAAGGATCCGACTCCCCGCTGATGCCCACAATCTGAGCATTGGAAGAGTTCTGTCGATCGAGGGAAGGCTCGCCGCTGGTCGAGTCGAAGGGAAGCTGTAAGTTCGCTGGCAAGCTCGACGGCTGCGATTGAGGAGAGGATGCGCCCATGGACGATCGGGCCTGGTGGTGGTCGGGAAACTTGTGCGCCAAGGTATTGCCATTGCTCGTGGAGGCCGACATTGGCTCGAAGGTTTCGAAATTCATGGGCGCGTGGTATAGCTGAGGGTCGAATGGAAAGTCCTGCTGCATTCCTCCGCCGTTCATGGCCATGCCTGGCATTTCAAAGGGCGTCATGTTGCTCTCCCAAGGCATGATGTCCTGCTGCATGTCCATGCCGTTGATGCCGCCATTGCTGAACTGCGCACTGCTGTCGATGCTCCCATTCGTGCCGTGCTTGAAGACGCCGTCTACTGCTTTATGGTTCTCTGTCGTCTGCTCGTTGGGTCTTCGTCTCTTGGCGGGGGATTCGACGAAGGTGCACTCCTTGTTGAACCTGATGCACAGCTCACACGGAGGATTCGCTTCGAGATGGCAGGCAGCCTTCTTATATCGACAGAAGTCGCATGGTCTCTTGTTACGCGACTTGTATGCTCGTGCTCGTGCTCTGTCGGTGGCATCACCGGCCGAGCCAGGGTGCTGTTGGCCTTGTGGGCCTGGCGGCGAGACCTGCTGAGGGGTGTGGAAGGAGCCCATGTGTGGTATGGGCAGAGGAGGCGGCGGCGGATGGGCGTGGTGTGTTGGGAGGGCCATTGTTATGACTCGGTCGATGCTCGCTATCTCTCGCGGGTGCGGGTGCTGGGCCAGTCGCTGCTGGTGGGTGTGAGGATGCGCCCCCAACAGCGATGGCCGCCCCGCTACGGGGCTGCTAGCCACGATGTCGCTGTGCTGCTAGGTAGCTTGTCGCGAATCGATTGCGTGCAATGGCCAGAAGGATGGGCGAGGCTTGGCGTCTGTGTCAGTGAATGCGTTGCGACTCCACTGCGCGTATGCCGATAGCGGCTGCTTCCAACATGATTGTGAATGCCTGATGAATCCTTGATGGCCAACAGCCTCGGCACGTCAGCCGTATGTGGTTTAGTCCTCCTACTCGTGGCTCCCACGTGAGAGGCATTCGACTCCGGATTCCGAAGGCATTGGCGAATCATCATTAGAACTACCTTCTCCAACTTTGTTACCTGTAACCTCACAATCGACAGCGATATTGGTCATGGAAACGCTGCAGGCCTCCACTTCTCGCTACAATGATTGTCCTTGCCACCCTGATCCTTACCACCCTCCATCAGCACCGCACGTCTGGCTGCGATACGACGACAGAACTGCTGTTGATGAAAGCCGTGTTACACACGCCATGCGCCGATAAGGATCGTCTTGACGCCTCAGCTCGTTATCATGCATGAACGTGCCGCCGGCCGTCTCTACGGGCCGTGTACCTGGCCTGCTGCCCGAACAACACTCGTCCCGGGGCATCAGCACGCTGGCTGGCAGTCATAGGCAAACATCTTCGCCTAGCCATGGCCATGAGGAAACCGCGGCGAAGCAGCAAGGTAATGTTGAAACGCTCCAGGCTGTTTCTGAATGTCGGATTCCTCGTTCCTCCCCTACTGTCTGCTCCCTCCATCCGTTCTTCCCTGCTCCTGTAGCATGTTGTCCGAACAAGCACGACGAGCTTAACCCAGCAGAGTCAGGGATTAAATCGCACCCAAGACCTTACCACTCCCTGCACAAGACGAAGCGACACCGTCTCTAGCCGACGACATCGGGGCCATCGGAATGGCTCGCAAGATCAGGCTAGCAGCCGCCCAGATGGGCGCGACTCATCGACAGTCACCTCGAGAAGAACCCCTGCGACGAATGATCAAGCTGCTGGATGATGCAGCTTGCACAGGGGCCGAAGTTGTCTTGTTCCCAGAGACAGCTTTCACGACTTTCTTTCCGCGTTACTTGATCGAAGATGAAGCAGAATTGGCATCGTTCTTCGAGTATGGCGACATCACAACTTCGTCCCAGACAGCTCCCCTCTTCGAAAGAGCACGATTCCATGGGATCGATATATCAGTCGGTTTCGCAGAAGCTTGCGACAATGGCGATCGCTTCAATACGTCCATCTACTACCACGCCAAATCAAGATCGATCTTGGCCAAGTATAGGAAGATACACCTTCCTGGTGACTTTGAGCCTTTCAGTGACCCCAACGCAACGAACCAGCTAGAGAAGCGCTACTTCAAGCCTGGGAATCTGGGCTTCGAAGCATTCAGAGCGCCAGATCAAGCTGATGATGCACAACCGATCTTTGGTATGATGATATGCAATGACAGAAGATGGCCTGAAGCGTGGCGATGCTTAGGGCTTCAGGGTGTGGAGGTGGTGCTTTGTGGCTACAATACTGCTGGGTTTGCACCTCATCTATGGGGCGGCGATACCAAGCAGGATCCTGAGGTATGTGATGCAAGCCGACCATCCTGGAAGCGGAAGTGAGAACTAACAGGCTATCATAACAGGCTGCAAAACAAAACGCCCTATTACACCACAAATTATTAATGCAGTCAAACAGCTACATGAACGCCACCTTCTCCGTCTGCGCTGCGAGGTGCGGTCTCGACGATGGCAAGTACAATCTCATATGCGGAAGCTGTATCATTGATCCAGAAGGAAAGATCTTGGCAGAAGCAAGAACCAAAGAAGACGAAATCGTAGTGGCAGACTGTGACCTGGACAAATGCCGACAAGGCAAGTCCAGAACTTTCGACTTCGCACGACATCGCCGCGTAGAGCACTACAGCCGCATTGTCGAGCAGACCGGTGTTGTGGAACCTCTCCGATTAGTTGAGCGACAGCACGCGACACCGGTCGTCGCCATTCCTACGAACCGTGACGGCGTATCGGAGATACACGATACCAGCCAGGAACAGCACACCGAGAGCGTGCCGACCGCATCTTCTACCTCCCCAGCATCACCAAGCGCTAAGCCCATCCGCATCCTCCTCATCAACCCCAACGCCACCAAATCCATGACAGACGCCTGCGTAACCTCAGTCCAATCAACCCTCCCATCCGACATCGAGGTCCACGGCTTCACTGGTCCCGCCGACGACGCTTCCACTGCAATCGAATCACAAACCGACAACGTTCTATCTTCCGCAGCATCCTTTCGCGCTCTGCATCCGATCCTCTCCTCCCCGACGAACCCTTATCATGCATTATTGGTAGCATGTTATTCCGATCACGCGTTGATAAAAATGCTGCGTGAAGAATTCGAGCTGCCTGTTATTGGGATCATGGAAGCGTCTCTGTTCTACGCCAGGACTTTGGGGAGTAAATTCGGCATCGTGGCGACGGGGCAGAGGAGTAAGATTGGGCATGAGGGGAATGTTAGGACCTACGGGATGGAGAAGTTCTGTGCTATCGTCGAGTCTTGTGATCTCGGCGTTCTGGATCTAGAGCGGTTGCCACGTGAGACCGTGATCGAACGGATGAGGGGTGTTAGTGAGAGATTAGTAGAAAGAGGAGCGGAGGTGCTATGTCTAGGATGCGCGGGCATGACGGGGATGAAAGAAGCTGTGGGGGAGGTGGTGAGGGGCGAGGGAGTGGAAGTTGTGGATGGCGTTGTAGCGGGAGTGCAGCATCTTGTAGGCGTGGTGAGGATGGGTGGCAGGACGAGTAAAGTGGGATTGTGGAGGAGTAGTGCTGCTGGCAGGGAGAGGAGGGGACAGGGGTATGTATGAATGACCGAACGCTTCGTATGAAGGACTACACGCATGAGTACGACGGGAAGAAATGTGAGATACCCTCACAACCCAAGAACCTCCCTCCCCATGCCCCTCATCTCCACAACCCATCGAAACTGACAATCCTTCAAGCCCGCAACATCACACCCCACAAAGAGGACCTTGGCCAGAATGGCATCAAGTTTCACCATCAACGCCCTCACCTCCCTCTGCGCCTCCTCCACCTCCAGCGCGTTCAGCGCATCCTCCACCCCCACCAAATCATCCCACAAAAGCGCAATCAGACTCTCCCTCGCCGTCTCATCCAACACACTCGCAACTCCCGCCGTCTTCACAAATTGCTTCATGGTGGCCTTCATCATGCGGTAATTCTCCTTCGTGGCGCTGAGTCTCCGTCCCAGGGCATCCGAGACACTGACGCTCTGCCTCTTCAAAATCTGCAGGCGTGCGTACGTCGCTTGGTCCACGCGAGAGAGTTCAACGGGAGTGAGGACTTCTCGCAAAGTCTTTTGCGCTTCGTTGTGGCCTAAGAGGAGGGCGAGGAGGTGTTGAGGCGGAGCGGTGGTGAGGAGGTGGGAGATGTATTTGATGTCGTGGACAGTTGGGAAGTCATTCTGGCGCAGGCCAAGTTGTGAGGCCGTGAGATCGGTAGGGTCGAGGAGAAGGCGGATACTTTGCTCTGTTAGGACAGTCTTTGAGTCGACGTCTTTGGGTGTTTCGGCGATGAGCTCTTCGACCAGTTCTAGGAGGGCCTGGATTGGGCCGTGCATGGTGGTGGCATCGTCGTAGGGTCACGGAGGATGAGCGATGAGATTTGCATGTCGAGGGTCAGGTTGTTGGGCTGTTCGAAGCGAGATGAGGTGTTGTTCTTTGTCGCAGGAGGAGGCTGCATTGAGCTTGGAGCTGACCACAATGAGTTTGTGCTCGATGCGGATGGCATCGCAAGCGAGGAATGTGATTGCGGAGCCGATACCCAGATCTTTGGGGCCAGTCAATTTGCGTGATCAAATGTTTTCATACTTCAGCTGTTTTTCCATCTATCGACTTGCTGTGGTGATGTTCCGTAGACTGGACTTCCACATCACTCCCTACACCCTCCACCACTTCGTCCTCGCTGATCGGCATGGGTGATAGCTTGTGACACGCCCAGTACACAAAGCCACTGATGAGTATACTCACCAGCCAGCTGAGGCTGTACAGGTATGATGCGCCCTTCGGTACTGCGAGTGCACCGTTGCAGGCTTTCGCGAGACCTGGCATATTCGGCGCAATTCCACACATGAACGCCACAAAAGCTCGCCAGTTGATTCCATGCCAAAACCAGTGCGGTGCGTCGTGCGATGCTGTGTAGAGTGCTGCGAGAGAAAGGCGTCGCTGGCGGATGATCCAGAAGTCGCAGACGAGGATACCTGCAAGGGCTCCGAGGAAGAGCGCGTAGCCTGTGGGGAAGGATGAGAAGGAGTTCGCGCTGTACTGGATGTACCAAGGCACGGCTGCAATGGAAAGAGTAGCGCACACGCACGCGCCTCTTCTGTTGTTGATGTATCTTGGGAACCATAAGCTAAGATCGTTGGAGAAGCTGACACTGTTGGCTGAGATGTTAGTTCCAACCACCGCAAACGCCCAGCATAGTCCAGCGAAGAACTGGGCAGCTCGGTTGTTCCAAAGCGTCGCAATGTAGAGCGGATTCCAGGCTTGCTTCGCAGACACACCATAGACCACCCCAGCGGCACTTGTGACCGTCGCCCCCAGCACACCACACATGGTGACAAGGACCATCAAGCCAACAGCCTGCGTCCAGAAGACCTGGCGTGGGTATTTCGCGTAGCGAGTAAAGTCGGGCATGTTCAAAGCCAGTGTTGCTTTGGGTCCAATAGCGGTCGTGACGCATTGGAAGAAGACCACGACGACCGGAGTGCCGTCAGTGATGCGTGTTGGTCTGGAGAAGGTAGGTCCGAAGCCGTTCGCAGCTACCAGAGCCCAGATGAATAGCGTCAAGCCGAAGATTGGCATGATGAATGTCTGAGTGCAGCTGTACAAAAGAGGCCATGTCCCACACGCAGCATGGCCACAGTGTGCCATCTGCCGCAGGTAGCCGTGAACTGAAGCATCCACATGACAGTATTATAGATCGGTACAGCAGACGACGCTGAAGTGGCTGAATAGACGTACACGGAGGCGCAGCTCCGGGCCAACTTCGTGAACAAGTGAAGAAGGCGCGGCTGCGTTGTTGATGAGTCGAGGAGTGCAGGAATCACTCGCTTACCATACAGGCCGTCCACCCATCGACTGGCCTCGATCTACAAAAGGCACCGCACCGCGAACCTCGACATTCGAACATCGCCCGTGACCGGACCGACAACGATGCTATCAACAAATCTCCTAGCGCTATGCGCGACTACTGCCTCGGCAGCCACCAACCTCTTCGTGGCAGATTACAGCGGCAACGTCACGACGCTATCGCTCAGCGAGACCAACGGCACCTACAAGCTCGAGCAGACTTCCATCAACGATGGCTGCGCACCCAACCCATCGTGGCTGACCATCGACCCAGCAAGAGGCGTGCTCTACTGCCTCAACGAAGGCCTCTCCTCACCAAACGGCTCGCTCAGCAGCTTCACCATCAACGCCGACGGCAGCCTCGAGCATGTCCAAAACACCACAACCGCCAACGGCCCAGTCAGCGGCATCATCTACGGCGAGCCAGCCGGTCAGCGTGCCCTTGCTCTGGCACACTACCGCGGCTCGGCTGTCAGTTCGTGGTTGTTGACAGAGGGCGGCAACTTCGCCGAGAATGGCGCTCACTTCTTCACGCTCCACCAGCCAGGCCCGCATCCAGACCGACAGGCCGCTCCATACGAGCACGAAGCAATCACGGACCCGACTGGCCAGTACATTGTTGTGCCTGACCTCGGCGCAGATCTCGTGCGAGTCTTTGGCTGGAATGCTGAGACCCTCGAGCTCGAAGCTTTGCAGCCACTGAAGCTCACTCCAGGAACCGGGCCACGACACGCTGCATTCTACACGCCGTATGGCGTCCCGCGTGGAACGACGCACATGTACCTCGTGGGCGAGCTTACAGGGACTGGTGAGTTCTAGGTCACACAACACTGACTGACAACTCCAGACTAACATCAACATAGTCACCGCCTACTCCGTCGCCTACCTCCCCGGCAACAGCGGCCTCTCCTTCACCGAGCTCTCCAACACCAGCACAATCCCCCTCTTCACCCCCCACCGCCGCAACGCCCCCGCCGAAATCCACGTCTCCCCCGACAACCGCTTCCTCATCATCTCCAACCGCAACGACAGCTCCTTCACCCTCCCCGACCCCATCGGCGAAAGCGACTCCATCTCCACCTTCGCGCTTGACCACGACGGTAGCATAACGTTCACCCAACTCTGGCCAGCGGCTGGTCTGTTCCCACGTCACTATGAGACCAACGCGATTGGTAACCTGGTAGCCGTTGGTCTGCAGAATAGCCAGGCTGTTGCGATTCTGGCAAGAGATGTACAGACTGGTTTGATCGGCGAGCCGGTTGCGAGGATTGAGATTGGTGGCAATGTTACGGCTGTGGTGTGGGATGAAGAGCGTGCGCTGGGAGTGTTGGGAGGATAGGAAACCCCGGACATGACCCTAGCCCCTCCGAGCTGTGCTGCGGCATTGGAGGGCTGCGCTGGATGATGCTAGGTCGAGGGCTGATTTTTACTGTGGTCTGAGCAGCCTCTGCGCCATCATCATTGTTATCTTGCTTCCTTCACTGTATCTGACCTTCAGAGTCGCTAGGGTTGCTGTTATGGCGATGGACTTGTATGCAGATGACCTGAGGACGCTGAAGGCGGAGAGTGAGAAGGCGTGTGGGACTGTGGTGAAGCTCTGAGGTGGATCATTACTGTATACGACAGACGCGAGACAGGTTAGGTAGACACAGAATGCTCATGTATTGACAGGCTGCTGGCCTTGCAGATTACACGTGCTCAGCGAGTGAGGTGCCAGTGGTGGCACGTCAGGCAAGTTGTCATTGACGGACTGCCTTATCACCCGATGTCTTTGATGCAGACAAGCTGAACGATGAGGCAAAACAATCGCCACTGGCGCAATAGCATCCGAATGAGAAACTTGGAGAGATCAGACCTCCTTAGGGGTCCAAACGACAATCATCCATGCGGAAGTGTAGTCTCGATTGCTTGAGCCATTGCGCCAGTGGTGAATGTCTGCCAAGACGATCCTTGGAGTGGTGCACAACTCTTAAACTCGCGTGGATAAAGAGCTGCCCTCAAGGACTGATCGACTATCGCAGAACCGTCCACCTTTTGACCGTGTCGTAGGTAATACTCTTGCACTATAGAGCCTCCCGTGTACCTTTATAATGGGTAAAAAGGTTTCCGTGTACAGCAACCATCGTTGGCGCAGAGACACACCACAGTAAGAGTTGTCTGGCTGCGTGGTCGAGGTCAAGCATGAATGCGCCTGGGCGATGTACAACACATCGCCCAGGCCCGTTCTCAATGCCAGCATTTGTGCCAATGACGGACGGTTGCTTTTGGCTTTTTTGGAAAGTTGATGTGGATGGGAACATGGGTCCTGCTTTTAATGATGTTGTCTCCATGGATGGATAAGGTTCAAAGCATAGCTGGGTGAAGCTGGTGGCAGGACTCAATGGAGGGAGATGATCTGGGTGGCGATGGATATCGCTTGGTTGCTGAGGATTGTCAGGTTCATAAACTCGTCAGGTCGTGATCTAAGTCTATTGCTATTAGTCTCACAGCATCCTCAAGCCAGGATGATCTTCCACCTCGCCGTAACATGTCGAATCTGCCGTCCCCAGATCACAAGTGGTATCGCCAACAGCATAATCAACACAAAGATCCCAGCCTGTGTCCCAAAAGCTTTGACATATCCAACATCATCCACCCACGGCACCACTCCATACAGGAACCCAAACGCCACAACGTTCTTTAGCCCCACCACCAGCGTCAACGCATCCGCATTAACAGGCAAATACGAATCCGACACATAAGTCATCGTCATAGTCGGCACAGCCGTCAGCCCGACACTCACCATTCCATTCCCAAAGAACAAACTCGTCCAATGCAGCGTCTCCCTAACCCCATACCCAAATGCCAAACACCCCGCCGGCACAACCAACGCCGGGACGAACAGCAGATGTAACCTCGTCTCCGGCTGGAAGACACCCCCCCCCTTCTTCCAACTCCGCCAGTCGCTATATCGATCCACGACCCATCCTCCGATGAAAGCGCCGACGAGGTTTCCGAGAAGGCCGGGAATGTTGATGAGGCCGTTGATGGAGGGGGACCAGGAGTAGGGTGGGGCTTGGAGGATGAAGGGGTTGAGGATGTTGACGGCGACGACCCAGGCGAGGGAGATGGCGAAGTCGAGGAAGGCGAGGATTACGGCTGGGTAGGCGAGCATGGGGAAGGGGCGGAGGGAGAGTTTGAGGAGGTTCGTGTTCTTTGCTAGGCCGGGCCAGAGGTTAAGGGTTTGGATGTATGTCTTTTTTGAGAGTTCGTGGTGGTGGTGGTGGTGGTGTTCTTTGAGTGCATTGGTCGCAGCTGATGGGACGGCTTTCTCTGGGTCTTCAGCGGTGGTGAGGAATGTCTCGGATCGTGGCGTGGTAGGGTAATCTGTCCTCGAAGCCGGATCGTCGTCCAGGCTCGTGAATGAGCCTGCAAATGAAGCATCGAGATCGATTGTCAAACGATCGTATCGGGTCTCCGGGACGAAGAATAGGACTAGCAGGAAGTTTACAGCCACAAGGCCGAAGGAGTGCCATTTGTGTACTCGCCAACTCGTACCAGAGATCACGAACCCACAGATCAAAGGTCCGATAGTGTTCCCGCCTGCGATTGCGTTCATGTACCAGCCCATGAGATTTGCTCGTTCATGCAGGAAGAAGACATCGTTCACGATCGATGCTGAAAGAGCTTCGCTTGCGGATCCCGCGAAGGCGGCGATGATGTTGGACCAAGAGGAGACTCTCGAACGATTTGGCCAGCGCTCCCCACAAGTAGGCCACCGCGAGAAGCAGTGTTGAGAAGACAAAGACGGGTCTTTTGCCGATGTATAGAGCGAGAGGTACCCAGAGGAAGTTGAAGACCCCTGAGATCAGGATTGGCCAAATCAGTAGTTCGCTGGTCTGGGTCATCGTCTTGTCGAACTCGATGCTGAGAGGGTAGAAGGCCGGTGCGAGGCCTCCAATGGCGTAGTTGGTCAGGAAGGCGAAGCTGCACACGCTGAAGAAGCAGATGTACTTTTGCCATTTCGGCCATCTGAGAGGATCGTCGGGGTCGTGTGAGTTGGGTGTTGGGTGGAGGATGAGAAGGCCATCGTTTGACGTGTCGCGCAGGAGGACAGTGTCTCCGGTGTTGTCCAGGTCTCGGAGAGAACGAAACTTCATAGTGATGAGTTCTCTTCGGTGTTCGACAGCTCTCGCTGGACGACAGGCGGCTGAAAGTCCCTCCAGCCACAGTGCTGGACACTATGGTCGCTCACGCAGTCCTGATAAGTCGAAAAGGGTGTCTACCTCGCGAGTATACTATGTGGCACAGTTAAGAACTACGAACGCATTGAGCATACTTACATTGACTTCAGCGTGGCGAAGCTAACACGCACAATGGCCCGTCATGAAGAAGCAAGTGATCGGGGCAGCGAGCCAGCGCTCCGGTCGGGTTCGGATGCATGTCGTGCAGCACCGTCGGGATCTCAGCCTATAGCGATGGCTTGACAACGGTGAAGTGGCATTGGACTGCCTCAAAGTAGAAATCGTCGCTGAGGAAGCCGAGAATTTGACCTTCCGTAGACTAACCCTTTCCGCACGTTGCACAGCGGCAAAGGATCACGCGGTACAGCCAATGTGCAGTCATGGCCGCTGAAGTTGTCCAATCGAGGGACGCCTTGGTGACCAAGTCTGCTGAGCGTGATGGACCTGCACGTGCTGCACACTACAATCGAATATTGATGAATGAGAGTCAAGTGTGAAGCTTCGGGTGAGGAGATCCGGGTTGGTCAGCGGAAAACTACGTGTACTGAACACTCTGCCTCAGGAGTGACGCTACCCGAAGAGCGACCTGGCGGACATGTCACAGAACAATGCTACTACAGCTGTCTCCTGGCATTCAGAACTACTCCTTCGCCGTTGTGCGCTCCTTGCATGGTGTACGAGGTCTACTAGCAGAAGCTTTCACGTGGCTTTCGAGGACGACAGGCACATCGGACACTCTCTCATTACCTAAACAGATCGCTCGATCTACTCACCACCGAACACTGGACATGTGGCTAGCAACCAATTCCAGCAATTCTGACTTGTTTACATCCTTGTCGAATGTCTTCACCCCAGCATGACATCCCTTGCTGAACCCACAGCAGTTCGAAGGTGCATCGCCTGCCTTCTTTCCATTGGCCGTGAACACTCTCTGGTCGCTCGAAGCAGTCAAGCGCAAGTCCAGACAAGAGCTCATGCAAAAGATCGGCGACCGTCAGCTCTCTCCCACGCACCCGGTAGTGCCTGGCTTCTGTTGACAGATCGAGGAGTCTACATTCCACCCCTCACGTCCACCACAGTGGAGCCCCAGACCATGTATATGTAGAATGGGAATGTGGCAGGTCGTGTCTCAAACACGGTCGCTCGCGGTAGGTCGCTTTCAGTCGGTTCTGCTCATCTGTGGTCACCATCTGCCGCGCGAAGGCTGAATCAACATGACATCCCGAAGACTTAATGCCGAGGACTGGACGCCTGTACATCCCACAAAGCTGAATGCTAGCATCTCCAATGAGTCAAGGACCGCGCATTCACGGTCTTCCGGCAATTCGCAGCGCGCACTGCGCCCTAAGCCATTGAACATACCATCAAAACTACCCCAAACACCGCCCAATGCTAAGCAGTCGCACTTTCCACCCCAGAATGGCGATTCGGACCAGGCCAAGGACATTCCCACTGATCCGCAGATCGTCGACTTGGGTCCTCCTGGACCATGGCCGCATCGTGGTTCTCCCGCCGTACGAAATCGCCGCATGGGTTCGCCGAACCTAGCATCGCACTTCAATTCCAGGCAGTCCGAGATCTCTCTTGGTATATTAGACTACTACACCAGAGAACCAACCCCGTCGCTGAAAAGTCCTGAGCTTCCACCGCCACCTACACCGAAGCTGGACTCTGCCATCGAGCAGTTTGACTTCGGTCTTCCTCCAACCCCAACGCCATCCGTCGTGACCACGATACCATGTCTTGTCAACGCGACAGCTGAAGCAGAGCGGCAGGAGCAGTCTCTCATCCCAGTATCGCCTCCGAGTGGTCAGCTACGCCACAATGTGATGAACAATGGCTACAGTCTCTTTCCAGTGATCAAGGAAGTGACACCTCCACCCCGAAGGCCTACAATCACGCTGGTCGAGCCATTTGGCCGACGCAACACCACTCCAGGAAGTAACACCAGCTCAATAGCTTCCCCGCCAGATCGATGCCACCGCCCACGAAAGGAGAGCATATCAAGTTCCGTTCGCAGCCGCAACGACAGCTTCATCTCCGGCCACCGCGACAAGCATGGCCGGATACCACTCCGCATCCTGTCATCCGACTCGACTTCCAGCACCTGCCGCACCAGAGTCGCCTCTTCGAACATATCAGCCGTACCAGAGAAGCAAAGCAGATGGTCCGACGACACAATCACATCACCTTCCACAGCATCTACGCCTGGCCCGAGGACCTCGTTTGGTTCTCTGTTGCGACGGGACAGTGCGCAGTATCCTGCATGCTTCTTCGAGGACGATGAAGAGGCGCCTTTAAGACGGAAGTTCGCGTGGAAGAAGACGTCTATGGCTTCAAGTCATGAGCATCAGCGGGGGCGTTACGATGAGCCGCCGAGTTTTGGGGAGCGGTTTGTTAAGCTTATGCTGTGCGGCTGTGGTGGACGATAACACAGAGTCGGGAATTAGGTTTGGCAAGTTGACATGATTTGATGACTTGACGACGATACCCGGTAGCGTCTCGTAGCTGTTTGGTATGGACGTACATTGTTCTCCCGGGCCACCGTTGCCGTCTTTAGTCTCGCAGCAGTGCGGCCGCTTCATCTGCTCGGGCGATACGTCTCCACGTGGCGACAAGCATACCTGGTGAACAGCTTCGAACTTTCCTACTGCTGAGCCGGCGCCACCAACACCGCTAAAAAGTCGGCATAGAACATCGATGTCTACAGCAGTACGTTGTACTGAATGGATATCGCAAGCGGAATCACGCGATGCCATGACGATCCGGGGGAGCGCTGGCCGCGCCAAGGAAGCTTCCAACTCGCAGGCACATCCTCGACGACTCCGCACCCGGTATCCTTCCCACTTCACGACTCCGCACTCGGTATCTCGTATCCCCAAAACACTGCTGCTTCCTGTGACGCGCGAATCCGCTCACAAAACTCCTCCACAGCGGTGTACAATCCTGCTGCCAGCCGCGGCCTTCCTGTTGTGGACGTGTTCCTGAGGCACTGAGCGGGTACAGCGGGCACAAGAAACAACAAGCAAGCACTTCATCTGGGCAGATCGGCTGATTAGTTCGCCGGGGCGAAGCTTGATGCCAGGAACGATGCTGGTACGTTGCCTATATAGGCAGCTCGAACGCTTCGGCTAAGTCTTATCGTCGTCAGCGTCCTGGATCGTTGCACAGCTTGATGCAACCTGACGCCGGCACGAACCTACCACAGCTTGAGCACAGTCGGCACTCACCGAGAACCGCAGCAGGGGCAGGCAAACACGAGCATGTAGGGCAAGATCACTGCCGCTGGTTGGCTACCGCTGTACGAGCGTTTGGAACACTGCAGGTGCATCTTGCACCCCCGCCGTCATCGTTCAGGATGGCTGTGGTCGTGATAGTAGGCGGATAAGTAAGAACAACACCCGACCTCATCTTATTGTTCAAGATCGTCGTCCTCTGACATCTGTTGTTTGTTGCTACTGACATCGATCGTTACAATGCTGATGAAAGCATTTCTATCCGGGGCAGCTCTGCTTGCCTCGCTGGCACCAGTTCACGCTTCACTGAGTCCGAAATTCCATGGCGCTTCACCAAAGATCAACAAGCGACAGGTTACCTTCCCAGCGAACGTCACAGACTACAAGACCATCACAACACCGACCGGCGTCAAGATTCGCTACAAGGAGCCAGGCAAGGAGGGCGTTTGCGAGACCACACCCGGAGTCGACTCATACTCGGGATACATTGACATTGCGCCAAATGTGCACATGTTCTTCTGGTTCTTTGAGAGCCGACGGGATCCTGCCAACGATGACTTCACCTTGTGGCTGAATGGAGGTCCGGGCTCAGATTCATTGATCGGTCTCTTCGAGGAGTTGGGTCCTTGCCGCATCAACGAGAACCTCACGACAGTGTTGAACCCTTGGTCTTGGAACAATGTGTCAAACATGCTCTTCCTCAGCCAACCTATTGGTACTGGACTGTCTTACGCGAAAGAGCAACAGGGTTCTCTTGGTAACTACACTGGACAGTTCCTGAACTCATCTCAGACAAACGTAAACGGCACATGGCCGATCCTTGACCCAGTCAACGTTGGCGAAATCGACACCACTGATCTCGCGGCTGTTGGAGCTTGGCACGTACTTCAAGGATTCCTCTCTGGAATCGACAAGCTTGAAGGCAACGATATGAAGGCCCCAAAGAAGTTCAACCTCGCCACTGAGTCCTACGGTGGACACTATGGACCTGCATTCTTCAACTACTTCTACCAGGAGAATGAGAAGATCAAGAACGGCTCGAGCAAGGGCTATGCCATGGACTTCAACTCTCTGACCCTGATCAATGCTATCATTTCGGAGACGATCCAGGCAGGCTACTACCCAGAGTTCGCTACCAAGAACACGTACAACATCACTTCCTACAACGAGACGGTCTACAACTATGCCAAGTTCGCCAACAACATGATTGGTGGCTGTCAAGAGATGATCCAAAGTTGCGAGGCGGCTGCGATGGAACTGAATGGTGGCTCTGTACGAGGCAGAATTACCGACATTGCTTCGAGAAGTCCCGCGATTGCAGCGATTTGCAGTGAAGCTCAGAATATGTGCAGAGACAATGTGGAGGGGGTAAGTATCGGTACTGTTACGTCCCGTTTCACTGCTAACAACTCTTAGATGTACTACAACTACGGAAACCGTGGCGTTTATGACATTAGGCACCCGCGAGCCGACCCAACTCCACCGTCCTATTACGAAGATTACCTCAACCAGGCGCACATCCAGCAAGCTGTCGGCGTCTCTGTCAACTACACCGGAAGCAACAGTGATATCTACTATCAATTCCAGGATACTGGCGACTTCATCTACCCTAACTTCTTGCTCGATCTTCAAGATATCATCGCTAGTGGTGTCCGCGTGGCCTTGGCCTATGGTGATGCTGGTGAGTCGTTTTCCATCACCATTTGCACATTGCACAGATACTAATTGTGTGCACAGACTACATCTGTAACTGGTTCGGAGGACAAGCCGTCAGTCTGCAAGTCAACCACACGCACAAGGCAGAATTCAACGCAGCTGGATACGAGCCTTTCATGTACGGCGGAATGGAGTACGGCGAGACTCGCGAGCGCGGCAACTTCTCCTTTACTCGCGTATACGAGTCCGGTCATGAGGTCCCATACTACCAGCCACAGGCCGCGCTTGCACACTTCGAGCGTGTGATCAGTGGTGTCGATATCCCACAAGGTATCGAGAAGGTCTCCGCCAGCTTGGTCAGCAATGGCACTGCCAATGCTACACACACGAACGCGTTCGTGCCACTGCCACCTACGGAATCTGCAGGATACGCCTCGTGGAGTGCAAGCATTGTTGCTAGCTATGATGCTCTGGACCTCTTGCCGCCACCGACAGCCACTCCTACGCTCTAGTCGACCTTGGAGAGTGTTCCATGCTCTGCTAACCATCATCAGCCATTCTTCTCGGTGGGCTTTAATGATTGAGCCACCTATGACATGGGAGGCCGCCGAGTCGAGGAGATAATATCTACAGTCTCTGGGAGAGCATCAGACTCTTATCCTACCTCCTAAATCAGACCGCTGCTGCACTCGATGGTGTTGAAGTGAAGCCACTTCCGAGCTTGCGAGGTAGCTCTTATCCAAATATGTATAGAAACGACTAATGTTAACGACTTTGATGTAGTTGCTCTGCAACACAACACGCCCTTTCCGAATCTTCCTGCGATGCTGACTAGCTTTCCACCCACAGTCTTCGCACTCGTATCGAGTAAGCCTGTATCATCAATACGAGCAAACGACGACACCACCCTTGCTAGCATGACTTGGCAGTTCGCCCGCACGTGGCTCAAACGGGTATACGGACCAGATGACAGTGGCTATGGTGAGACGATCGGGACAGCATTGTTCTCAGATCTCTTGTGCTGCCATCGATGTTCCCTTGCTGACCATGCTTTCTGCTTATCTGGAGAACTCCGGGTGGACAACTGGAGATGCTATGCTCCGGCATGAGTGCACAATGCTGTCCTGTCCTGCACAAACACCACTTCCACGTGCGTATCGCTTCGGTACCTGGCTGGATGGCATCACATCTCCCCTCCGAGCTTCTGCTTCGCCACGTTGCCACCGTAGGCTTAGGGACTGTTGACTGGATTTAGGTCTGGCGTGGATGAGATCGACTGGTGCATCGCCTCACATGCGATTGTATATGAGCGGAAAGGAAGACTCTGGCCGGTAAGCACAACAATCTTCATCTCCAACGACGACCGAGATTTCCATTACACCTCAATCACCAGGATACTGACCAAATATGGCCGGAGGCGACGATGGCGACTACTACAATGGTTACACACCATCAATCGCAGCAGCATCAGTCTTCGCCGCCCTCTTCGGCATTCTAACACTTCTCCATGGCTACCAGCTCTTCCGCACGAAGACTTGGTACTTCCTGGCCTTCTTCGCCGGTGGAATCTGTACGTCACGCAGTACTTCAATATGCCGTGAAGATGCGCATGGCTGACGATAGGTAGTCGAAACGGTTGGCTTCATCGTCAGAACCATCTCCGCAAGTGAAGAGCCTGAATACACCAGAGCGCCCTATATAGTCAGCCAAGTCGCAGTCCTGGTCGCACCCTCGCTCTTCGCTGCGAGCATGTATATGGAGCTGGCAAGGATTATTCGCCTGACGGGAGGCGAGGTCTATTCCATGATTCGTGTCACTTGGTTGACGAAGATCTTCGTGGTGGGCGATGTGATTGCCTTTCTGACCCAAACTCTCGGTATGTTTATCAGACTCAGCACATTTCGTCCATGTGCTAACATGGCCAGGTGCCGGCTTGCTCGCAAGTTCATCCTCCTCCTCCCACGACACAGGCCGCACCATAATCCAGATCGGCCTCAATGTGCAGATCGTCTTCTTCGCCCTCTTCGTCGTCGTCGCGCTCCTCTTCCACTTCCGCATCGCCAAGAACCCAACTCAGAAGGTCCGGAAGAACCGCATCCCGTGGAAGAAACATCTTGACAACATTTACACTGCCAGCAGTATGGTTCTGGTAAGATGCGTCTTCCGATTCATCGAGTATGCTATGGGGGAGTATAGTTATCTTATGACGAATGAGTGGGTTATATATGTGTTTGATGCGCTGCTGATGGTGTTTGTTATGGTGGCTTTTGCGGTTGTGCATCCGAGTGAGGTTGGAGCGCTGCTTAATGGGAAGGGGAAGGCGATTGTGAAGGTTGTGTTTGCAAGAGAGGTCGCGGTCGCGATGGTGGCGGATTATGACTGGATGCAGAGGGAGCAGGATGCGTCGCTTGATTCGGCCCAAGAGATGACGGCTTATCATGGCGTGTGATGAGATGGCAGAGTGGCTGAGGCTCTTGGACTGGTGGGAAGCACATTGCGGTGTGGCAGGGGATTTGGTATTGACTTGACCGTGTTGTAGCTCCGCCTTTCTGGTAGTATTTGAGCCAAGCTTGACTGTGGCTGTCAGCCTCCGTCGTACAGGTCTCGCGACATGCGATGGGACTCAATCCTGCCCGTCTTCCTTGGATATCACCTCACCGAATCTGTCTGCGCAATCTCTGTGTCCAAGCCTTGGGTCAAACAATTGACCCGTCTCTCCGGGCTTGGTAGAATCTGCTAAGGTGCGACACTGGAACGAGACCACTTGGCTGCAGGGGTCCTTCGTGGCAAGGCAAAAGTTACAGCTACCGTTTGGCCTGTCGCAGTCCGCGGTGGGTCACACGTTTCTCAGTCCGGTCAAGGACCACAGCGTGTCGTTCTGGAGACTTGAGAGCGTGCACAAGACATGTAGTTTATGCTTGCCTCCGTGGCGTTTTCCGTTCCTGGTTCGTGGCTTACAACAGGGCCCGAAAAGGTCGTTGCAATGCAGGACATCCCATAGACTATTACCAGATCGTATTGGAGGACCGTGATATCGTGCAGCCATGACGATGCCCTGGTTGGCAAGTCTCGATGGTAGCTCAGCATGTTGTGAAAGTAAAGTTCTCGGAATCCGACGAAAGCTGCCAATGCAAGGGCGATGGCCAATCACATTCACTTGAGCGGGGCTACGGGACCGTCCGAAAGCCCGTGCTGGGCACGATTCTGCGAAAACAGCGAATGCTTCGGAGTCCTGTCCTACAAGCATCATGTTGCCCATGCAAAAACGCGTCTACCACATGTCGCGACGGAGATGGCTCAGTTGCTCAATAGTCCGATGACCCGGGTGGCAGATGGACCGCGCGCCCACCGTCTCGCGCCATTGTGGAAGCGAAATGTCCTTGATGTTTATAAGAACAAGCTGACCAGCCCATGCTGTCATCTTGCTTATTGAATAGGTACTCGATTCCATACACGTCGCTTTCAGCAGGGTCAAGTTCTTCCTGCCAGATTCGTTGTTTGGATCCGCATTGCTCTCCCCATGCTCCCAAGCACGTCACTGGCACTTGCGTGCCTTTCTGGACGCCGACTCTACACCTTCGCGGCGCCTACATCAGATTCACCCGCTGCCTATAGCTCAGAAGGAGCTCCATCATCACAGTGGCCTGTCGACTACAGCACGTCTCTGACCCACTGGGACACCAAGATCGCGAACCAGACATCGAATGTGCAGAAGATCTACCCTGGCTATGGGCTCGATGCACCTCGCGTGGCGCCAATCAACGGCACTGTATCAGACTGGTGGTACTTCCATGCGTTCTCTCTCAATGGCGATGGTGATGTTTCCAGCGTGAACTTCAACTTCTACACCACATCACCAGGTGGCTACCCACTGCTCCAGAACAAATCTACCATCCTGGACCTAGAGATCTTCGGTAGCTTCCCGAACGGCACAAACTACTGGGCGAACGAATATCCCCAGACAGCATCAGTCATGACTGCAGGTAGCAGCTCGAATGGCAAGTGGGGACCGTACGGCAGCTGGGAGAGTAGTCCCGATGGGAAGTACTGGCAGCTTGACTTTGACATGCCTACTTCTGAGCTTGTTGGAACAGTCAAGATCCACTCGGTTTGTGCTCGTATTACGGTTCCTTGGACAGCACGCATACTGACTCTTACAGAATGGTGCACCACCTCACATTGCTTGTGGCCCGGCGGTAGAAGGCGGCGAGCAAGAGTTCCACCCTCACCTGTGGTGGTCAAACGCCCTCGCAGACGGTAACGCCGAGGTCGACCTGACATACAAGGGCGAAAGCCTTAGCTTCTATGGCATTGGCTACCACGACAAGGCAAGTTGGCAGTCCCCTGGTTTCCAGAATCTGGACTAACATTGAGTAGACATGGGAAGACCAAAACTTCTACCAATCAGTCGGAAACTGGTACTGGGCCCAAGGCCGTGTCGGTCCCTACTCCTTCGTCTTCTACGACTCCCGCGACCGCAACGGCGGCGAGCACTTCCTCTCCTACATCGCCAAGGACGGCGAGATCATCACCAGCACATGTGCCGAGAACTCGGTCATCGCACGTCCATGGGGTAACGATATTACCTACCCACCTACCATGCAGAGTGGTGCTCCGCTTGGCTTGACTGTGGATTTTGATGTCGAGGGCAAGAACTTCCACGTCAACTTCACCAGCTACGGCATCGTTACCGAGAACCCAGCATACACGAGATGGCTCGCTACTACTGAGGGAGGTTTTGAGGGCGAGGAACAGTACAACGGTACCACTGTGTGGGAAGTGGTCAAGCTCCAGTAAGAGATAGATAGACTAGAGCGAACGTGATTGCAAGAGACGGCTACGCGAGGCAGTGTATATACTGATATTATGTGCCCGTGGACAAACAATCACGTCTTCCTTACCCCACTGCGCAACGTGCTGATATTGCTAAGCATAGCAGGAACAACGTGATTCGCAATCGGCGCTCGGAAGCCTTCGGGCAGCAAGAAGATATACCTCAACAACAGCTTCGTCGGATCTGTCGCAACATGAATGCCGTTGCCGCGAGAAGCGTCGTTCCCGGCATACTCAATGCCAAGCAACACTTTCTTATTCACATAAGCCGAATGCTGAGCAGCAAACGTCGGCTGTTGACATGGGGCTTGACTAGCATATCCCACAGCAGTAGAGGGGTTCTCTGCCAGGTATATACCACTTCCATGTGCAGCACCATGAGTCTGGAAGCTTGTGCTGCTGAGGACTTTCAAGCCCTGGCAGAGGATTGGCCAAAGACGGTCCATGCTGGTACCATGGAAGAGGACTTGTCGCGGTTGCAGGTGGTCATGTTTGGCGAAAGCCGCAGCGATTGGTGGAGGGCTATCGACCATGACGAATTGTAAGACATTCGGGAGGTTAGGAATGCGCAGAGGCCCCGAGTTTGCGGAGGCAAGGACGCCTTTGTAGCCGTTGCAGAGCCATGATAGCAACAGTTCGCCGCGAAGACTACGGTAGTCGTGTGTCAGCTTTGCTCGACGAATCATGCTGCGACCGGGCAGATATACCTATACTTCGACTTGATCTGATAGAGATCATCCAAGCTTTTCACTGCCGTTGCTATAGAAGGTATCTTGTTCATGAGGTCCAACAGCGGCGCATTCTGATTGAGCCGAGCAGGGCGCGTAGGCAAGAGGTCTAGGGTACCTTTGATCGACATCCACGTAACGGAGGCTTGCACCGCTGCCAACAATAGTTCAACAACAGGCTCATCAAGACGGACATCTGCTAGTCGTACTTCCAGACTCGACTGTATCCAGATCGCCCAACATCCGTTCGCAGCGCAGAGAGTTGGCCGGTATAGGTCAGCTTGCAAGGACTGATCGCACACGATACAATGGTTGCCAAAGAGCTTGATGGCACGCTCGATGTTCCTGTAGATGACGCCGACTGATGTTCCTCGTGTGCTGTGGGTCGATACTAGCCACCTCCAGTCGCTCCTCATAATAGCATAGCCGATACGTGTGTCTCTTCCCTCACAGGGTAAACGATGTGGCGTTGATTGGCTTAGCTTCATGGGATTGTGCTTGATGCTGTGCCAGTCTGTTTGTGGATCACACACATGTACACAGAACGATTCCCACGAGCCACTGGGCGCTCTTGTTATGCGGACAATGATGCTTTCACTTGCTGTCAGACCCATCGCTTTTCGCTGCAGCAGCTTCAGATGGGCCGTGGAAAATGAGAGCTCGAGTGTTCTCTCGTCGACCTGTTCGACCATGTTGATAATGTCATCTGGCAGACTTAGATTCTCATCATCTGTCGTCGATGTAGTGTCCTCTATCTTGAGCTTGAGCAGAAGGGCTGCCACGCCAGATTTGTCTGTACGCTTCAATTGGGCCCTCGTAGCGTCGAGCTCGGCTGCTCCCTTCATCAGGTCTGCTACTCGGCGCAGAAAGTAGTCTTTAGCAAGATCCGCCTTCGCAGTCGGTGGTAGGTGTAATGCTACAGCAAGACATTGCAACGCTTTCGTTGTGCTCTGGTCAAGAACTGTGGTCGCTAGCCAGACATTGAGCTGCACAGCTGCGACGTACAGAGACTGGGTCAACGACAGATCAATAAGCTTACAACACTGCTCAAAGCAGGAATGTGAAGCTTCTTTGATCAGTTGCACACCAGCCAATGTCGTCCCAGCATATGCATGGGTGTTTGTCAGACACTGTAGAATGTGGAGCATTGCAGTTCGACGCTCCTCTCGACTTTCTTGCTTCACACAGCTCAGGGCCTGAAATACAGTCTCTGATTGCACCCTGTCGAATGCAGTGTAAATGCAGCGAATGCTCTGATTCGAGTTCGGCATGGCGTGAAGGTCGTCCAGAGTTCTGCTGTACGCACTCAGTCTCTGTGTCCACGCCAGAGCTGCGTCGAGATGGCTAATAGTATCGTCAAAGACCCTATACAGATTCCAAATCCAGTGCTCGTATGTACTGACTGCACAGTCTGTAAAAGTCCGCAGCTGCAGTACATACTGAGGTGATAAGCGGTACATGCCCATGACATACCGCACCAAGCTTCGCCAACAGTCCTTGTGACTACCAGGCTGCTGAACAGCATCCGCAGCAAGTGCCATAGCTTGCCGGCACACATCAGAAGCACTTGAGTCGGTGGATCGCGTGATACATGCAGAGAGTGCTCGGGCTGAAGCCTCTTGCAACAGCGCCAGGTCGATGATACACCCAGTGCGAGCAACGAGCGGAGTGTCCTGCGCGCCGGCGAGCGACAATGCTGCTGAACGCTTACTGCTAGAAGTCGTTCGCACCCAGAGCGCATGGAGATGGTGCATCAAAGCCAGCTCTTCATCGCCAGTGGTATCATTTCCAAAGACGAAGTCTCGGATGTACTTTGTCGCGAGAACTTCCAGTGTACCGTTGTCAGCAACGATGGCCTTGTACAAGGCAGAGAACGTGTATAGACTCTTCAGCCAAATGCCGTGTTCGGCATCGAAGCTTGTCTCCCTCAGCTCCGCCCCTTGTAGCCACGAGGACGATGGGGTGAGGGCTAGTTGGAAGCTACTAATGGCATTTGCGTGCGCGCTTTGCAAGGCCTGGTCGTGTCCGACCCAATCGAGATACTGGTTCCTGAGAGAGTCTGTGGCCCGGTAGACTTGCGTCATGATGTCGTCCTTGAGATACGTTCGCAGCTCCGCGTAAGCATCTTTGTCGAGAATCCGTAGCCCCTTGATGATGGTCGATGTCAGGCAGCGTGGGGCCAGTGGTGCGTCCTCCCGTTGCAAGACCATCATGAGGAAGGCCTGAGCTTCCTCAGATATCGCATCTTTGCATAGTTTCATTAGGTGGAGGGCGTGGTCATCGAGGCCAAGCTGCTTGTCCATACAAACATGCTCGAAAAACAATGCTTCTGTGCCTATGGGGCCATCGCTGCATATCCCGTCGACCGCGCAGAATAGATCATCCGAGAACCTTCTCAGCTCCTTGGCATCTGCATCTAGTAGTCGAGGACCGGGTGTTAGGCCGTTGGTTTTGAGCCAATGGTTGAATGTGCCGTTCGTAATGTGATATGCTGGTGCTGATGGCGAAATCTCTCTACATGTGCCGCCGAGGCTCTCGGGATCTGGCCCTAGCAGCGTCCACAATGCGCGCATATGCTTCTCATGCCATAACGCCTGCCATCGCAGTATACGATCTCCGTGTGGCCGCCAGCAGGCCCAACTATGCCATCTTGGTATGTTCGGTCCAAGCAGCTCTTCCAGTGCCGTTGATATGCCTTCAGGACGAGCTTGCAGTCTCGATAGAACCGATGCATACGGAATAGCTGCAGTCCAGTCTTCCCACAGCCGTGAAATCGCCAGTGAATCATCAACCCTGTGCAGGAGCCGGATGGTGATGTCGATTGCGCGTAAATATAAGGTTGGCTCGACAGGTAATGACGGCGAGCACCATTTGCTCAAGATTGCATACACGGCCGAGTGAGGCGATGTCAACGACGTCAGCTCTTGGGCAGTCTGTATCAGGAGTGTGGCCCAACGGCCATCGTGCACGAACGATATAACGTTGCTGCACTGACTAGACGCAACGACGGCTTGTAGATATTGGTCCACGGGCTCGGCGGAGATACGAGAAAGCACAGCTAGTAACGCTTCGTGTGTCATCCGATGTGAACAAGCCGCTAAATCCACCGCCTTGTTTGGATGGTTATTTCGTCTGTATTGGTCACTGAAGCATGTCGTTTCGCCAAGTACACGTCCGTATGTGATCGTAGGTCCTTCCAAGGGAACGCCAGAGCGATCGAAGTGTGTACTGGTAGGAGTCCATTGGCGGTCTGGTCGATGTCCTTGTGCCATTGTTCCGGAGTGTATCTTCTGTGAAACCATTTGATCGACGTTCCGTGTGACTTGAGCAAGGCGTTAGGGGTCGACGCCAATGCGATCACTCCCTGAGAGGCATCAAACGCATAGGTATTCAGAGCATCCATGAGGTCGGACGAGCATCAACACAACGGCAACACTGATGGATGCAAAAAGTCACAGCTTGTCCTTTGGTACCACAAACTCGCTCATAGCAGGCATACAGCACGAGGCTATGTCCTACTGTGTACTTGCCATCAGTTGGTTCGGCTGTTCTTGCACTGCCAACCACAAAGCTTGGCCTTCGTTGGTGCTCGGGCGGCCTCGCTTCACATGCACGCAGCCTCCACCGCTAGGCACGATAGACTTTCGCGTCAGCCTCAATTCGATCATGTGTGTGGTAAAGATGCCTTACCCGTCAAGTACTTCCCAAGACCACCCCATGCCTGCCAGCAACACAATGGTAGAATAATTTCCTGAGCACACTTTAGTCACTACGCGTGGGAAATCGTCTGTGAACTATGTTTGATGCTCATCCTTTTTCAAAACAAGCCAGAAGCCTATCTCGCTCTGATATAGCTTCGACAAGTCCTACGATGCCCAAGGAGGGAGTCAACCATCACACTGCGACTGTATCAGCTGGACCATCATCGGCGGACGACTACAACATCATCAACGAGCTCCTCGAGGCCGTTGAGCGAAATCCAAATTCTGGGGAGGCGCGTTGCGTGCTGGCCGAGCAATACGATGCGTGGGGCTGGAAAGATGCTGCCGGAGATTTCATGGAAGAGATTCTCGGGTTACAACCAGAAGACTCAACCGCGAGAGAGTGGCTTGCGGCCAATGGCCGACTCCAAGAATGCGCGTCGACAGCGTCAACAGCGTCAACAGCGGTACAGGCAACCGAGAGTAACGATGACATCGCTCGGAAATTTTTGTCTCCTGGAGGACTTCGAGAACTGGGGAATGGCTACAAATTGCTCCTATCCGATGCGCAGGGCCTTCTCTCCGAGTTGCAGGCATTTCAAGATATGTGCGGGCCAGAGACAGATATCGCAGGCCAGATCGCTGATGTTCGAGCCATAGCTGAAGGGCGCTTGACATCCGCGGTAAAAGCCAGAGCGCCCCCTGCAGTACGTACTGTTGCTCAAGGCATTAAGCAAAGTCCAGCACCGCAACGAGTAGACAACGTCTGCAACGACCTGGAAGCAAATGTTCGATGGATCCGCAACCAAGCATCAGGAAAGCAATCTGACCAGATTCGAGAAACAGTCCGCAAAAGAGCTGAAGCCATCAAGGCAGCTCTAGCACCAGAGTTACATCACTTCGTCGACGATGCTTGGATGCATGTCGAACACGAGATCCTCGGCAGAAAGTACCAGAATGGTGGCCAGACGATGCTTGGGGACCTGGTAATTGCCATTCCGCGAACGGACTTCTATTGCAGTGGCGATGGATATGCATGGGACATGGCAGAGTTGGCCTCAGCCATCAAGGCAAATGGAGGTGTCATGCGAAACCCGTTGTCCAAGCAATTATTCTCAGCAGACGATGTGCGATCCATTATCAGGCATCCACTTGGTAAAGGCCTAGCCGCGCTCCAGCTCAAGCAGAAAGAACTCACCAGTGGTGTCCGAAAGAGCACGATCAGCAAGCTGAATGAGATGGCGGCAGTGCTTCTGGGCGACCAGACACTTGATGCCGCAGCCAGCCGTGAGGCGGTCGAGGGCTTCCTGACGTACACTGCCACATTGCCACAGGCTGAGCAGAACGCCCTGAAGGATCTTCGTGTACCCGCCAAGGACAGTCACACCGAACAGCCATTCGATGTGACGATAGGCGATGCTGTGGAGGACGCAAAAGCGAACCGGCAGTGTTTCCACAAGACGGGAGACCTGCTTTCACAGGCTGCCAGGTTCCTTGCGAGTCAGAAGATGGGCACGCAGATGCCTGGCGCGTGGAGCTGAAGTCCTAGTTCGAAGCTGCGGATGTAGACTGTGCAATTGAGGGCCAAGTGCAATGAGTGCCTGAGCGATGGGAAGGCGCAGCGTGATGTTGTTTGTGGAGGATAGCCGAGGCGGGCTGTACGGACGACCGTTATTCGAATAGTCTCAGTCATCATGGTGCATGTCACTGGTTTTACTGGAATGTTCGAGTTCGAGGCTCGCGAAGCCCCGAACCCCACAGCCAGCACAAGTTTCGCGAAATTGGTGGTGGTAGGAGCCCTCGCTAGGCCTGCTACTCCAACCCAGATACGACAAGCGCTTCGAAACGTTCCGATCGACAATAGGGACAGAGGGTTCAACTGTCAAACGTGGATCGAGAGTGCTCTCAAGGCCCTGAAGGACCATTGACACATATCGGCTAAGGATTATGACGAGGCATTGGACGGTATGGTCGAAGCTATTGCAGAGGCTGAGGACGAGGAGGAGTGATAGCGTTCATGGACGCTGCCAGCGTGCAATTGCTTGGTGTGTTAAGAGCTCTGTTGGATAGCGAGTCTCGAAAATGTCGATGGCAAGATGATGCCACCCTTTGCAAGATGTTGGACGGTCAAAGAAATTGACGGGCTCCCAGTACTCGGGATACCAGCCTGCAAACTCCCAGGCTAGGAGAGCTACGATCTGGCCACCGCGGACCATGATGTTTCGTGGGGATAGATCGGCATGTGAGAACAGAATGCGATGGCCGGTTCGAGCGTGCAAGCTGTCCTCGAGCGTTTCGCGAACGAGCCGTGGGGTCCGCTTTCCCAGGTCAAGTATGAACATGTTGAAGTCCGTTTCTCGCTCGAATGGTCCGCCTGTGTAGTCACTGATGTAGCGGCAGTCCCGTGCAGGCCCGTCACACGCTCCGATGAGTTGCGGCCCTGGCGCGGGGGTGGCAGCGCGCATGGTTGATATGATGCCACGCAATTGTGACGCGAGAGACTTTCTGGCCTCAGCATGCATGGTGTCCCATGCGTCCTCTAGGCACACTCCATCAACAAAGTCCATGCACATGGTACACATGCCTCCTGAGTGACGGCGACATCATGGACCCGCGGCACGGGGAGGCCTAGCGTACTAGCCAAGCGAAGGGCGTTTCCTTCTTCTTTGCGAACTCGTGCTCCGGTCTTCCGAACGACATGGTGGTGTCGGGAAATCTTGCAGCCGTCTTCGAATGCCGTAGAGACCAACACGCCTGGGCTGAATCATCAGTCCGCGGCGGCTGTAGGCGGTAGTCGGTGTCCCAGTGACCTGACCTTCAGGCTCAGAAGCTAGGTCGGCACGGGCAGTTGTCATCTTGTTGCTGTTCATGTTATGTTACATGTATCGCACTGGCTGCGGCGGGCGAGACTTGGTCAACAAAGCCGAAGTTTGGCGTCGTGGATGATGATGGAGCTGAAGTCCTAGGCGGTGCCTCGAGGCTGCGTGATGTTGTTGGTGAAGGAATGCCCTTCTAGCCGCGGCAGACTGAGCAAAATAAGTCACGCTCCAGGCACGGGACCGTCAAAAGTCGCAGTCGGAGAGGCACTCTTTCCTGCACTGATGAGCCGTGAGCATCGGTCACCGGCCCACACAACAACGCTTCGACTGCCACAGTGCTCAACAGCGTGTCTCATGAGTACCGCCCTGTGACAGATGTGGCCACCTTCGCTTGCCATGCAGACCAGCGACGTCAGTGAGGATGGTCGGCAGACCACACCACAGTCCTCCGGCACGTCGTTGAATAATCGAGTGCGCGACAATGCTCGGACAGGTCGGCTGTCAGCCTATAGCACGATAGTCCTCCCAAAGGCGTTCGGAATTCCGATGCACGATTGATAGACATGTAAGTCGTTTGCCTGTACTGACAGTCTTGACTACGCCTAGCATCGTTTTGCTACCAGATCGATACACTCCCCAAGTCATCACTCACCATGGGCAGCATTGAACAGCCCCCGGCCACTCTGCCAGTGCTGGACGCAGATGTCTTGATCGTAGGAGCAGGGCCCTCTGGAGCGGCTTTGGCATGCTTTCTAGGCTCCCACGGCATCAAGGGCGTGATGGTCTCGAACGCCAAGGGACCATCGCCCACTCCTCGTGCCAACTGCCAGAATATGGCTGCTTTCGGTGAGCAGTCAGGTCTCAAGCACTCACAAATCATAAAGTCTAACTCTACCCACAGAATGTCTCCGCGACATTGACCTGGAGCAAGCCGCGCTGGAAGTCTCTCACACTGTCGAAGAGTACTCCACCTACAACAGGATCTGCAAGAGTCTCGTTGGAGCAGAGATCTATCGTGCCTACACCTTTGGCAACGATCCCAAGCGACATGGCGACTACGCCGATGCAAGTCCTTGCAAAACAGCTTGCCTGCCACAAGATCAACTGGAACCCATCCTCCTCGCGAGAGCTTCAGAACGTGGCTGGTCCGTCCGCTTCGAGACGGAACTTGTCCACTTCCAGCAGAACGAGCAGCGTGACATCGTGGAAACCGAGCTTGAACACGCTGTGACAGGCCAGCGCTACGTTGTACGCTCACGCTTCATGTGCGGTGCCGATGGTCCACAGAGCAAGATTGTAAAGGAACTCGACTTCCCACTCAATGTCGGTCCAGGAGGTGGCCTCGCCATCAACGTCTGGATCGAAGCAGACATGGGGCACCTCATGACCACGACCCCCGCTCTACTCTCCTACCTAACCCGCCCCGACCTCGCCCAACCCATGTACGGCATGATGGGCCTCGCGCACTTTATCAAGCCCTGGTCCGAATGGGTCATCTCCCTCATCTGCCATCCGGCCTACCAAAAAGTCACAGCAACCGAAGACGAAATCATGGCTCGCGTGAAGGAGCTCATCGGCGACGACACAATCCCTATGAAGCTGAAGAACATCAGTGTCTGGAAAACAGAAGAAGTCTACGCGGAGCACTACTCAAAGGGAAACATCCACTGCCTAGGCGACGCCGTCCACCGCCACCCGCCCTTCGGCGGTCTTGGCTCCAACACCTGCATCCAAGACGCCTTCAACCTCGCGTGGAAACTCGCCTACGTCCTCAAAGGCCACGGCGGCCCTTCCCTTCTCCAGACTTACAGCACCGAGCGCCAACCCATCGGGAATTACGTCGTCGGGCGCGCGAACGATAATGGACGTCTGAACATGACGCTGTACGGCATGCTCGGCGTCTTCGACCCGGACATCCAGCGCCGCAGCCAAGTCGACGAACTCCTCAAAGCGGACTCGGAGGAAGGCGAGCAGATGCGTAATGCGCTCCGGAACGCCATTCGCGCTCTTGATGATGAACGTCATGGTCTGGGCGGGGAGATGAATCAGTGGTATAAGTCCGATGCCGTTTATACAGGAGATGAGACGGAGGAGCCGTACTGGCCTAGCAACAATGACGAGCTCGCGCTGCATCACACTGTATCGACATACCCCGGCTTCCGCGTCCCGCACGCATGGCTCGGGCAGGCGACGACGAAGCCGGGTCCTCGACCACCACTTGTCTCGACAAGGGATCTGTGTGGACATGGGAAGTTTTCGATTCTTACGGGGATTGGTGGGAAGGAGGCTTGGACTAATGCTGCGACTTGGGTGACTAAGACGCTCGGTGTGGAAATTGATGTGCACAGTATCGGGTGGGGACAGGACTACGAAGATACGTTCTTTACATGGTTCGACAAGCGCGGCGTGGGAGAGAAGGGCGCAGTGCTCGTTCGACCTGACCGCACTGTGGCCTGGAGGTGCAAAGACGTGCCTGCCGCAGGAGCTGTTGAGAGGTTGGAGAATGTGCTGAAGTTGGTGCTTGCCAGGTACTGAACCTCCTCTGCGTCCATTGACTCTATCAGATTTGTGACATGTCAGCGGTTATTGAGGAGACTGGGCATGTAGAGAGCTAATGTATTTGATGATGGGGAGTGGGTCGTGCATGTCACGGTTCACTGCTGCCGTGACGTCGCGCCGCGGCTCTTCCCCGCGGGGAACCCGCATCCCCGCGTGCTAGCGCCTTGGCGCTTTCTTATATATCTCGCGCGCTTCGCGCTTCTCTTTCGTAGCCTTACCGAACAACGCTTGTTTTACGGCAACCCTACACTGTCGTCTCACAGATCACTGCTCGTGATAGTGCAGTGGTCAATAAAATGAGGGCGTTGTTATCTCGCGCCCAGGCCACGAATGCTTTCCTTGTGGCACTATGCCTCAGTGCAATAACTTCTGGCATAAGTTGGGAGCAAGCAGCTGTTTTCTGACTCCATCGTTGAGTTGAGTACTTCAGGTCATTGCCAGGATCAGTGGCAGCGAGACACACCTCTCTTATCAGTCAACATACTTCATGCATTCGTCGCGAGCGCGATTGTTAGCACAACTGATGGCATGCCGCAGCAGGTGGCTGTGGCTGTGTCGCTCATGCATGGAGGATCGACACCGCTTTTTGAAGCACTTTGGGTACATCTGCCTTCTGTCGCAAGATCTCAAAACAGTACGACCCATCATCGTCGAGATCAACTCATCACACCCAATCGCTCTTTGTTGACGTGTAGACGGTACGAAACGGTCGCCCATGCATCATGAGGCTCATCAACATACACACCCTGGAAGTGGGAACTTTCATCGGCGAAGAGATTCCCGAGTATGCGATACTCTCGCATCGCTGGTGTGATGCAGACAACTCCATATCCTTTGCCTCGTTCACCTCTGGCTGCGACAAAGCTAGTGCTGGGTACCGGAAGGTCGTTGATTTCTGCAATTTTGTGAAGAGGGAGAAGGATCACTTCTGGCCTGTAAGAGATACCAAGGATTACGAATGGAGCGAGAAGCTCTGCCCGGGTACCTCTCGACGGCGGGGGGCACGGCATAACTGTGAATTCCTATCAAACGTGGACTGGATCTGGATCGATACTTGCTGCATCGACAAAAGCAGCAGCGCCGAGCTTCCTGAGTCGATCAATTCCATGTACCAGTTCTATGCGCGAGCAAAGGCTTGTATTGTCCACCTCCACGATATTGACACTCCTCCTTGCGGTGAGAGTCTGTGCAATGTCGACTGCGAGACATGTGACCATACAAAGCACCAGATCAAGCATTCGGAGTGGTTCAGGCGAGGTTGGACGCTGCAAGAATTGGTAGCGCCACATACACGAGTGTTCGTCTCGGCAGATTGGAGAATTATCGGTGGCATTTTTGATTTGGTGAAGTGGACGAACGCTTCTGATAATGTGTTATTGAGCTGCGTTGCCGAGGCGTCGAAAATTCCCTCCGTGGTCTTCACCGATCAGCGACAGGTACGCGCCGCCAGTGTCGCTCAAAGGCTAAGCTGGGCCGCCGACCGCGTGACCACGAGAACAGAGGATAGGGCTTACAGCCTCTTCGGCCTTCTGCAGGTCAATTTGCCGTTGTTATATGGCGAAGGCTCGCGTGCATGGCTACGGTTGCAACAAGAAATCGTGCGCTCGTCCGGCGACGAATCAATCTTCGCCTGGGAGGCTGACTGTCCAGGCAGAGAGGGTATGTTACCATCGCCGCAGCCAGTGCTAGCTTCGCATCTGGAGTGGTTCGCCAACAGTCTGGCTGTACGCAGAACGCCCAGGTTCGAGCGGCTGCCATATGTCATCACCAACCAAGGCCTCGAACTTCGTCTGAGAAGCTCAACAGCCTTCTTAACATTCCCTCCGCGTGGTAGAACCATCACTATACCACTCAATTGTGGAGCGACCACTGAGGCCTCGATCTGTGATGTAGGAGCGAGGGTACTCGTGCTTCAGCGCAGAGCACTCTGCGGCCACTACGAACGACTCGGCTGCCCGGAAACACACGCAGTGCCTGATCTCTTCCAAGCGTTGGGACACCAGCCCGAATGGATTGAATGTGACGAGGAGACAATCTACGTGCACACTTCGCCTGACCAATGTCACTCTGGACTGGAGATTGGGGGCCAAGCTGTGACGACTATCCGGGCTACACCACATATGAGCAGTGTGCTGCGGTCCATGACTGCAAATGGAGCCGATGATATGAAGGAAGCCTCGCGTGAGAGACGAATCGAACATACACGTGATCCTGTAGACTATATCAATAAGTTTGTGTCGAGCATGCATTGTGTTTCATAGCACAGCATTTGCTGCATCGTTCCACAGCAGACTCGAGCTCGCTGCCATGTGCGTTGTCCGTAATGATGCTTGATTTTGGGTGTATTGACACGATGGTAGGCAGTGGACGTGCTCTATAGAGATGGCGATCAGCGTCTCGAGTTGTTATGTACAGTAAAGCGATGTGGCACCCATGTGTCTGATCATTGACCAAGTGGATGCCAGATCTTGTCAGCGGTGCTGTGAGTGGCGGCTTCGTATTGATTGAAATTGATGCCGTGGCCCGTGGGCAGTTGATGGATTGACCGAGTGTGGTGTCCCGATCCGAGTATAGTGCCCCTGGACACGCGTGGACTGGGCGCCAAGTCGCCAGTCCTCCAACGACTCCCTCTTGATACGAAGCGTCCAAGAGGTGGCGAACAGGACAAGACATGACACGGGGTGGAAGAGCAGGAAATCATAACATGTGCTGCTCCTGGCATGATGATGAGATGCAGACGCCGAAGCACGCACCTCGGTGTACCACGGCCGGCTCCAATACAAGGTCAAGAACATGAGACGCTGCATCACGTCGTGGGTAGAGGACCAGCAAGCAGTGAATGATGCTACCAGCGACGACGTCGTGTTTGGCATGCTGTTCAGTGTTTGGGGTTGTGAACGTGTCCCAAGAAGTGATTCGCAATCACTCTCCTGCCCAGCCTTGCCATGACCTTGGCGATCAGCTCACCCGAAATAAGTCCACACCTCCATGTCTCGCGCCTTCAACTGCACAACTCCTGTCCTCCCTTCGACAACACCAATTCTTTCTCTTGTTGTTGCGCTACCTTGTAATTCAACCACTGCCGACGCTCGCTCTTCCCATTTTCGCCGCTGTCTTTCGTTCACACCGCCGCAACTTACCTACCGATCCACCTACGCACCTCAAACCCTTACTGATCAAAGCACAACACCCGATATGAAGGCCACCTTCGGAGGCGCCGCGCTGGCGCTCGCGTCCCTCGCAACCGCATCGATCCTCCCTCGCCAGAACTGCAACCTCCCAGCGGTAACCAGCGAAGGCAATGCATTCTGGGCAGATGGCAAGCGTTTCTACGTCCGTGGTGTCGCATACCAGCCCGGCGGTGCCGCCGATGCCGCCGACCCAATGCTTGACATGCAGTCCTTCAAACGCGACGTTGAGGAGTTCAAGAACTTGGGCATCAACACCATCAGAATCTACACCATCGACAACAGCCAGAACCACGATGAGGCCATGGCACTTCTCTGTGACGCGGGCATCTACCTCGCTCTGGATGCCAACACTCCAGGGTACTCGCTGAACAGACAGAACATCGACTCTCTCCACGCCTCCTACAACGACGTCTACCTCCAATCCGTGTTCGCTACCATCGACGCTTTCGCTGGCTACAGTATGTTACACCATCATGCAGCTTTCCGCGAAGTGAGACTAACACCCTCCAGGCAACTTGCTCCTCTTCTTCTCCGGCAACGAAGTCATCAACGCCCGCAACAACACCAACGCCGCCCCATACATCAAGGCCGTCACCCGTGACATGAAGAACTACATCCGCGCCCAGGCCCCTCGTGAAATTCCAGTCGGCTACTCCTCCGCCGACGTTGCCGAGAACATCGAGGCGCAAGCCCTCTACTTCGCCTGCGGTGAGGACGACATCGCCCGCTCCGACTTCTTCGCCTTCAACGACTACTCCTGGTGCGACCCATCCTCCTACCAAGAGTCCGGCTGGTCTGCCAAGGTCGAGACCTACTCCAACTACAGTCTGCCACTCTTCCTGTCCGAGTTCGGTTGCATCACCAACACCCGTGAATGGAACGAGATCGAGGCCCTCTACTCCCCAGAGATGACTGTCGCCTACTCCGGTGGTCTCGCCTACGAGTACACTCTCGAGGCCAACGGTTATGGACTGGTCGAGGTCCAGAACGGCAAGGTCGTACCAAACGAGGACTTCAAGCGTCTGCAGGCCGCCTACGAGGCTACTCCAAACCCAAGCGGTGACGGCGGCGCCCGCCGCGACCGCACCGCGCCAGAGTGCCCAGCTGAGTCCGAGGAGTGGCAAGTCGCCACCACCCTCCTCCCAGAGATGCCAGAGGGTGCCCAGAAGTTCTTCAAGGATGGCGCCGGGACCGGTCCAGGCCTCAGCGACAAGGACGGCAGCCAGTGGGCTGGTACTCCATCCACCACCGAGCCAGATCTCAGCAACGGTGTTTCCAGCACTGAGGCTGAGGACCCAAGCTTCTCCAGCAGCGCTAGCGGTGGCAACTCGAGCAGCGGTGGCGACCAAGAGGGCTCTGCTTCATCGGCTCGTCCAGTCGCTGCTCTTACTGTGCTCGCTCTTGCTGGTGCCCTCGTTATGGGCTTGTAAGGGAGTGGCAGATGAGCATATTGGACATAGTAGTGCTGTACAGTAGTTTCAATCACGGCAGCATGACACGCATGGCATGGGCGTATATGCTTTTTTACTTTTTCCCAGGTGTAAAGGCACGCGTCCCGGCATTGATCACAGTTTAGATGAAGGCTTGGATACTGTAATGCTGGAGTACAGCTTCATGTCAATCAAAATTTACGCAACTATTCGCTTCGTTCCAGCAAGCATGCACAATGGTCAAGGTCAATGTTCTTGAGGCGAGTGGCTCCGCTACAACGATAAAAGCCATGATAGGCCCATCTGCGGTAAGGAACTGGCCGATATCTCTATACTGAGCTACTGCAGGTACGTGAAGCGGGGTGTGATGCCATCACTAATACCCCTCTGAGTCCGCTCTATTGCACTGGAAGAAGAAGGCGCATGCGGTGGGAGAGCAAGCTTGATAAGGATTGCGTCGTCGTCTGCGATGAACACATCGCCCAGAGCTCTACTCAACACGAAGCTTCCAGCACGACAACGACGAAGTGCTTACCGCTAAACAAAATCGCAACGATGTCTGGACTCCTCAACGATGAACCAGCAACCAACACAACCACCAACAGTAGCGACCAAAGGATCCTACCCCAAAGCGGCACAACCGCCCAAGCATCCGCAGCATCCCACGCCCTCATCGACGGCACTTCCACCAACACCAGCTCAATCCTCCACGCCAAACTAACATCAACCCCCCCCCCCCCCGAAATTGTCAAAGCCCACGGCAACTACCTCACCACCTCCACCGGAACCTCGATCTTCGACGCCACAGGCGGAGCCGCAGTAGCATGTATCGGCCACGGCCATCCGAAAGTCAAGGAAGCTATTATGAGGCAACTGGACGAAGTAGAATACTGCTACGCCCCCTTCTTCACCACCTCGGCATCCGAGAACCTGGCGCAGTTGCTGACGGATTCCACGCGAGGGGAGATGAGTAAGGTGTTTATCGTGTCCTCGGGCACAGAGGCGATTGAGGCGAGTCTCAAGCTGGCGCGACAGTATTGTGTGGAGACCGGGCAGACGCAGCGGACAAGGTTCATTGCGAGGTATCAGTCGTATCATGGTAATACGCTTGTCTCCCTGGACGTGGGGCACCACAAGGCTAGGAGGGGAATCTACGAACCTCTCCTGAGCACGAATGTTAGTCACGTCAGTCCTTGCTACATTTATCGTGGGAAAAGACCGGGGCAGAGTGAGGAGGAGTATGCGGCGAGTCTAGCGGCGGAGCTTGACGAGGAGTTCAGGAGAGTAGGACCGGAAACGGTTTGTGCTCTTGTCCTGGAGACGGTCCCAGGTCTCACCCTCGGTGCTCCGCCCCCGCCGCCTGGTTACATCAAAGCCATGAAATCCGTCTGCAACGCGCACGGCGCCCTGCTCATCCTCGACGAAGTAATGTGCGGTATGGGCCGCACGGGCACGCTGCACGCCTGGGAGCAAGAAGGCGTCGTCCCAGATTTGCAGACTGTAGCCAAGGGACTTGGGGCAGGGTACCAGCCTATCGGGGCGTTGCTGGTGGGTAGGAGAGTTGTGGAGGCGGTTGAGAAGGGGACGGGGAGCTTTGTGCATAGTCAGACGTATCAGGGGCATGCGGTGGCTTGTGCGGCGGCGGTGGCGGTGCAGGGGGTTGTGAGGGGGGGGGGGGTTGGTGGGGAGGGTTAGGGAGTTGGGGGAGGTTCTGGGGAGGAGGTTGAGGGAGAGTCTTGGGCGCCATAACAATGTGGGGGATGTAAGGGGGAGGGGGTTTGTTTGGGGGGTGAGTCGGTGTTCTTCTTGGTGCAGTTTGCGAGGGTTGTGCTGACATCCTGCTTCTTTGACAGATTGAGCTTGTGAAAGACAAGACGACCAAGGAACAATTCCCAGCATCCGAAAAGGTCTCCGCGACGATTCATGCAACGCTACAGAAGGAATTCGGAATCTCCTTGCTGCCTGGAGGCGGAGTGGCTGACGGCACGAATGGCGATGTGATAATGCTCGCTCCAGCGTACAACTGCACGCTCGCCGACATTGAACTGATTGTAGAACGAACCGCCAAAGTAATCGAAGCAGTTCTCGGTCCACATTGATAATCGTCCAGTCTGTAGCCCAAAAAGATCTAGAGGGCTCGTTATGAGTAAGAAAGTTTCTGTGTTGTTGTCTTGGGACCCATTCGGGTGACGTGAGCGTTGATCGAGTGATGTTCGTTCCCGTGACAAGCTGGGTTGATAGATGTGGTAGACGGGAGGCTGGATTGTGAACGATTTTCAAGGCGAACAGGTCTGTGTGGGTACGTCTGTCTGTCAGCGGCTGGAACGCTGGCTGCGGTGTGTTATCCGCCTCCTCCTGTTCTTCATTCATTCATTCTCCAACCCGTCCACAGATGCCACTGCGTTGACCATGACACCACAGCTGCTTCCACTTACCCGACCAAGATTGCTGATGATTTTCATCGCCCGTCGAAGCTATGAGCGAGCGGTCTTGAGCCGCCAGCGGACAGCGCAACATCCGTACGACTGCGAACCTGAGGGTGACCGGTATAGCAGCGAGTGAAGTGTCGTCCTCTAGTAAGCTAAGCTTCTCCGTTCGACGTCCTCCAGGCTCCAGCAAACATTAACCTTTCCCAATACGAACTCGCGAATGCCATGCGGTGGCACATCCCGTGTGACGTTCGGCGGACGGGCAATCGTCGTAGTCGAACATACAATGCCTTTAGTTCCCACATCTGCGAACCGCATAGCATTGCGCAGCGTCCAGTCTCACCTCGTAACGCACCTGCTCCCAGAAAAGCCTCTCATAACATACCTCTGCGCAGCGTACACTCTCCCCTTAGAACACACCTGCTCCCACACATACATCTCACACCATACCCCCCAGTTCCAACCCCTCCAAATTCCCTCCCCTCCTTCCCTATAACGACACTCAACGCAGCACAACCATTTCAACGTGACCAGACTGTACAACACCAGCCGTAGCACGAGCTTCAAGACCGTACCACACAGCACCGCAAAGCACTATGAGCAAGTCAGTCCAAGTATTACACGTACACTCCTCTCGACCTTATTATTGTGTTGCCTGGTCCATTGGGCCTTTTGTCGGACGCATTCGTTCATCGTCCAACCGGGGAAGATCTTGTGGCTGACCTCATACACCGGCTTATACGACTGGCGCTCCTTCTGCGTGATACTGTATGTTGATCTCTGCTGCTGCATCGCTTCACATTCGTTCTCCAGCAAATGAAAGATCCGGGATTGTCGATTTCGTATGCAACAGCTCTCATACAATATGCTACACATCCTCCCCGCTTCGCTTCATCTCGCCTCGCCTCGCCCATAAGAGGCTCTACCTATCGACAGAAAGGGAGCCCACCAAAACTCTCAAGCGGCCTGCTAACGTGGCCGACTTTTGGCGAACGCAACATCAACACGTCTTGTCTTAATCCGATCCCAGGTGTTTCCCAGGTCGCCATCCATCGAAACACTGGAAGGAACCATATCGCCAGCCCAAAATGCCCGCCACTGCCGCCACATTATGAACAACTCAAAACTCAAAGATGCACCCGATAAACGCCGTCGCCGCAAGTCAACGAGAACTCCTATGCCCATTGCTCGACGACCACCCTCGGCCGGTCCGGGATGCTGTTCCGTGCTGTTGTGGGTGTAGGTTTGCGTAGCCGGAGGACCTTGCAGAGGAGTCTCTCTGCAGGGAGAAGGACGTTCCATATCCGGTTGATGAAGAAGCAGAGCGTTACTGAGAATGTTGCCACCACTGCATCGAGGTAGTAGTGGTTTGCTGTTGCCACGATTACGCTCAAGACGAGAATCGGGTAGATTACACCGGCCACGGCGTAGACCACGCTCATGATGCTTCGCCAGCTCCTGCTTGTCCGGCTGGCTGCTACGCTGGCTCTTCGACCGAAGCAGGTTGCCAAGATTCCGCTTTGATACAGGAAGGTGCATCCGACTACGAAGGCGTAGGTGAAGTGTAGGGATGGCATCGCGGCCAGCTGGTTCACGTTCGCGCCGCCGACCCAGACGGATTCGGCGTTGTCCTGGCGCACGGTGTCCTTGAAGCCGAAGGATTCAGGCAGCAGTCTTGGCGGCATGCATGGGTAGAAAGAGAAGATGAAGAAGGCGGAAAAGTTGCCTAGGGTCATAGTCCGTCGGACAATCGCAAAGGTATCGTGTGAGGGAGCCACGTAGTAGTACCAGGAAAGGAAGGCCACCGTTCCGGGGATGTGGACCAGGGAGTAGATCTGGTTGAAGAAGCTCAGGATCAACAGGTGGTGCTTCAAGAAGAATTGCTGGAAGGCCACCTCAGTGATGGGGAAGAAGATGGTGAATATGGTGTCGTGCTCGATGGTCAAGATGTCGATGCCATGTCGCTGCGCCAGCTCCGTCACCTGGTTCTGCCCGTCGTACCTGGAGTACATTGCCGCGCCAATCTTTTTGGTCATGGAGTAGGCCACGTAGTTCAGTGCCCAATAGAACATCTCGATCAGGAAGGGGAACTTTTGCAGGATGCGGCTTGGGATGTTCAAGGTCGAGGGTGAGACAGGGTCCTCCCATTGTGATGGCGATGTTCCTCTCTGTACGTCCACGCTGTTCTTCGGCCTGTCCGGGCTGGTCGATCTCGAGGACGAGCGGCTCTCTTGATACTCGCCATTCGGGTTCTTGATCAGGTGCTCGTCGGATGGATCGTGTCGCTCGTTTCGAGAAGGGATTAGGCTAAAAGTGCGGTCGCGGTTGAAGTATAGCGAGGCGGCCATGATGGAGACGACCAGCTGTTGGATCACATATGAGCATGAGCGACATGGCGGAGGATAGCATTGCGGTGCGTTGTATTTCAGGTGAGGCTTACCACAGGCTCAAACCAAGCACGCGCCTCGGACTGCGGTTTGCCCAGGTCAGGCATTGTGCCGTTGTGATGCGCCATGTTGGAGCGATTCCTCCTCTACCAACGCCAGTGTGCCGTCGAAGAAAGACAACACACGCGCGCGCTATGTGTCGTGTGGTGCTGTGGCTGTACGGGGGGTTCGTAGCTCGTGTTGGTCGGATTCAGCGGGAGAGGGGGGGAGGGAGCGAGGTCGGAGGGGTGGTCGCGTGACTGTACAAAGAGGCTGCGGCGAAGAATGTATGGACAAAGCAATAGACTGTCGTCAAGTCGTGAAGTTGGTGCCTCCGGTGTGGCGAAGAGAATGTGTTGTTTGTTAGCTAGTAGGGGACACAACAGCAGGAGGAAGAGCAGACCAAGAGGGCCGAGCGGGTTAACTTCATTAAGGAGGAATCCTTGCAAGCGGATGTGAGTCATGTGATCGTCGGACCAGACCGACATGCCAAGACTCTTCTCATCAATTCGCCTACCCCGCTGCATTGTGCTATGCTGCTCTTTCGCCTGCCATACCTAGAGCAGGCCAAGGTGCGTCTCTGGTACATGTAGCCAACTTCGCTAGCCACCGGCGTCTCTGCAACCTCTAACTACCTCGTCATGCCGCTCGCAGGAACTCCCCGATTGTCGAATAGTCGCTGCAACTAATGAGCTAGCATCCAAGGAACACTCAATGCGTCAGCAATCAGCATACTACTATATCATCACTCAGCCCCAACAGACTTCTCACTGCCACAGCAAATGATGCGCAGATGCGGAGAAGCACGCGACCAACTGTCTGCGTCCACAGATCAGGCGTTGCTTGCGAAGCTTGTCGCCTATGACAGCTCACTACCACGCATGAGACGCTGTGAAGAAGCTACAAAGCGTCTCTTCACCTTTGCTTGTTCGAAGTCCTGTCTCGATGCTTCACCACAGCTATACTGGTGTCAGACAGTCGTGGCAAGGAATCGCAGCTCTATCACGATTGGCGGTACGCTGTGGAGAGACAATTCCAACGTTGCATCCTTTCACCGGTCAGCTGTCAGCGGGCGTTCACTAAACAGAAACTCTCCACATCCTGCCCATTGCAACCGCGGAAGCCCAGGTGAAAGGATCATGCCAGCGGTCGTGCTCCCGCTCTACTCACAGCTTCTACAACAAGCTATACAGTACATCCACCATCTTCATACTCCAGCAGTTTGCTAACCTCTTTCGCATCCACACGGATACGAAATACGACGTGCGGGAAACACCTCCGACTTGCTTGTGGAGAAGCGGATTCTCGACATCTCAACCAAGGAGAAGTGGATTCTGCGGCATTGTCCCGACCAGTTTCTGCAAGACCGCGTGGAGCTAGGCGCAGCCAGAATCGACTTCAGCTTCTCCACCGTTTCACACCACGAGCGGCACAGCAGACGGAGCAGACCGCTCTTGCATTCAGCCGTCTTTCTCGTCTGCTTGCGTTGCTCAAAGTCGATGCGTGCAGCGTTATGGCTATGCCGATTCGCATGATTGACTACAGTACTTTGTCGTCCAGAAGACCAGTATGATTCGATCGCATCATGCCAGTCTCTGTTCTAGCATGGTCGGAAGGCGCCTGATAACAGCAGTAAGTCGTGCCCGACTGGTTGGTCCTGCAAGTAAGCAATTGCACATCCCGACTGGAAAGCGCGAACTCTCGTACTGCTCTTCCATACATGACCTTGTCTCGTTTCTAAAAACTCATGCTCGAAATCCGTCTGGTGTCTGTCTTCGATCTTGTCCTCGACGAAACTGGTTCCTGAGAAGCGGCGTGGTATTCTACGCTGGTCTCGGCGGTCGATGGCAATGCTCACGAGGTCGAAGACATTGCAAGGGACAACAAGAACTGCCAATGGATATCGATCTATGGCCAACGGAATGTTTCATGACCGACAGAAGCTATCATGCATCTTTGAGAGGGAGTTTGAAACCATCAAGACTTCAAGAACGCTGAAGTTTCTGCCTGAGGCCGGCCCCGGAAGTTATGAAAGCCCTTGGCGTCCGGGTTTGTGCATCTCTCAAGCATAACGCTTCAACTTAGTAAGCGTGTGGCATTCACAATGACAATGAACACACTCAGACTATGCACAATGGCCACGAAGATTACTGACCTGTGCAAAGGACCCCGCGTATTTGCACGGAATTCCGTGGCCGTAGCCCTAAGTGACGAGTTCACAGCATCTAGAACGACGTCAATGGTAGCTTGCATATATGCTTCCACCTCATCCTTAATCCTTCCACAGCTCAAACAACCATAAGCATCCATTCTTCCAGCACAATGGCACCACCCTCGATCCTCATCATCGGCGCCACAGGCAACACTGGCCGCGGCGTCACCTCAACGCTTCCCTCCCTTCTCAAACAAACCAAATCCCTCTCCAACCACCACATCATCGCCCTCTCACGCTCTAAGGACTCACCCGCCGCCAAAACCACTGCCGCCTCCGGCATCGAAGTCATAGAATTTAACTGGATCGAACTCACCGCCTCCTGGCTTGAATCCCATAAAGTCCAGCGCATTTTCATCGCCTCCCACAACGAACCCACCCATTTCGCCGAAGAAGGCCAGTTACATAATGAGGCATTGCTGGCGGGAGTGAAGTACGTTGTCCGTATCTCCACGACGGCGGCGAACGTCGCGCCGAACTACAGGGCGTATTATCCCAGGACGCATTGGGCTATTGATCAGATGCTGAGCTCCAAGGAATTTGACGCGATGGAGTATACCAGTCTACAGCCAAACGTGTTCTTCCCATACAGTATGCAAGGGGCCGTGGACTTTATCCGCCACTACCGCAAAACCGGCTCCCAGCCCGAGGAAGGCCTCTCGACTATGCTGGACGAACACGCCCCTGTGGGCATCATTGCCGCAGACGATGTCGGTGTCTTCGCCGCCCACCTCCTCGCCTCCGACAACATCTCCCCCCACGCTGGAAAGCACTACGTCCTCAACGGACCGGAGGATATCAGCGGACGGAAGATCGTGGATTTGGTGGAGGAGTATATCGGCGGGGAGAAGGTGAAGAAGACGGTGTTTAGGGATCTGAGGTTGATTGAGAAGTGGGCGGATGCGACGCAGAATGGGAGCAAGAATGTTATTAGGAGTGTTGTGAATGCGCCGGTGACGGGGTATGAGGGTAAGTGTAAGGCGGAGACGACGAGTGAGGAGGTGTTGCGTATTGCGGCGCCGAAGGGGACGGCGAGGGGGTATTTGGAGGGGATGTTGAAGGAGTAGAGGGAGAGGCGTGGGAGGGGATTGACATCGACAGTGAACTATGAGAAGTTTCGGCAGGCCGTATCAAGTGTTCAGCCTTCCATGCGCCGGAGTAGTGGTCTGGAGATGCTTTGTATTCCCTACTTTTATGTCTCCAGGGACGCCTGAACACTTCAGCACTCCCGCAGAGCATGAGCCCGCTCGCCCGAGGGGCAACGCTATTCTCGTCTTCGCCGTCGCGCGAGAATTGTAAAATCAGGCGACGGCACTTCGAACGACCCTAGCCAAAAGAACTTCGCCGGCTTACCAAGTTTCAGATCATACGTCGTGAGCAGATGAACCACCAGCATCTTGATCATAGCCACCACGAGCCATCGCCCGGGACAAGTCTAAAGTTCGAAGAGCAGTCATCAGTAACTATCCTCTTCTAATCACCACTGCAAGTGCACGCTGGGAAAGGCTTACATGTTTCTGAAACCCAAACGACAGAGACTCCTCCGAGACGACTGTGCTCCCTCTCATAGCATGATTTTGCGCATCGAGATGGCGATATGGGTCGAAGGTTGTCGGCGCAGGATATAGAACCTCGTCGTAATGTACTGCCGTTGAGGTCAATGCTATTCTCGTCCCTCGCTTGAGGATGAGGCCTGCGGGAGTGATTGTGTCCTTCATCACGTCCCTACCGAAGCCCAACTCCTCAGCCGGGCTCAGCCGGAGCGTCTCCTTAATGACGCCATCGAGGAGATTCAATCTCTGCAACTCGGTCCAGGTCCAATGACTGTGGTCTGCATCTACTAGGAATTCAGACTCCTCGCGCAGTTCGTTGATGAGGTCCTCGGCATGCTCCGAGCTCAGGATGTTGTTGACGACCTTGTTGAACGTGGCGACTGTCGTTGGGATAGCCCCCAAGTTCGTACCCAGGAGTTACGACGTTATAAACCTGGGAGACTGCGTCGCTTGGTCACCATCACCCTTGTGGAGGGCATCAATGTACCACTGCAACAAAGTGTTATCTCTATCAGGCTCGCGGTCCGGATGCTTGGTTCTTGCGAGTTTGTCGGCGACCATGGGGAAGATTCGCTCTTCCAGGCTGCGGTAAAGGCACCAATGTAACGCGAGACGAACAACTCTTTTGATAGCTGGCTGTATGAGACCTGGGATCAATCGTATGACGAGTGCTGCCGGGAGGATCCATGCACCCATAGAGATGACCAGATCGAGATATTTCTTGTCGCGGCCTGGGTAGGGTCAGTAGAGATTCAGGCCTCTCGCATTACAACCGGCGCTGTCTTACAACAAGGCAATCCCACAATCATGCGGTTGGCCATAGCAGCAAGGATCGGAGTGACCTGCTTCGGTACACACAGAGGGCTCCATTGGTCTGTGACTTTGACATCGACGTCTACGATCGCAGACAGCAGCTCTTCATGAAGCGCCGGGATCGTGGATTTCGTAAATCTGGGTAAAAGATTGTCGAGAGTTTTGGGCTCGTGGCGTGCAGCGCTCGGAAGCGTGGCGCGAAGGTGAAATCGGTCATTGTTCATTTCGATGAATGACAGTATGTCATTGGGCTGAGCACATATCCATTTGAGGTCACTTGCAGGGAGTATCACCGTCTGACCGGATAGCAAAGTGGAGAGAAGGAAGGGCTGCGTCTTGTGAGACTCGATCTGTTCGCACGGTACTATTAGCGTGATTTATGGTCACGAGATTGGAATCGCAAGTTTCATGCCCAACACCTTGATCACCTACCGCGAGGTACTGAGCGATACTTCTGCGCAGATCTGGCATTGTGCGAATAGGAGAACAAATCAGAGCCCATAGTCCTCGATCGCCCAGAGGTGCACATGGAAGTGACGTTGGCCCATTGCCCTGGATGAACAGGCGGAAATAAAAGTATGCGAAGCTTAGCAGTAAAATCAACACTGCCAACGTGCCAAAGTGAATGACTTCCATCGCGCTTTGCTGATGTGGCTACCTGTTTGCCATGGTATATATAGCCACATGGATCGGCAGCTATATGGTGGCATTGCAAGTCTCTACAGAGACAAGTTGTATTGGTCAACGATTGCTCGCGCGCGGAAAGGGAGCTTTGCGAAAGAAGAGGCGTGTGTGGCGTATCTGTGGCCGAGAAAGACGACGTGGACAGTCCCGATTGGGCAGATCAGGCTTGAGGCACGACCGATGCTGAGGTGTATCGTCGATGCTAATCCGTGGTCTATCGTGAAGTGTGCGCCCTTTGTGTCAGTCGAGGCGTTCAACTCGTTTTCGTGAAGCTGTAGACGAGGCGGTGGACCACCCGACGCCCGTGCTAGGTGAGGTGCTTTCGAGCATGAAACGTGCAGCCAACCGTGTCCTGTCTCGCGATATCGGACGGCTGTAAAGAGAGATCACCGGATGGCGTCGAAGTTGTTCAAGTCAGCACGGACCGCGAGTATGTCCGTCTTTACGGCGGACTGTCTTCGTCAGCCACATACACGGCGATGGCCAGATGATTTAACAGGAGACCGTCTCTTCAGCCTTGGGTGATCCCATCATCCTTTTGCCTATCAAGATTCGATCTCCGTGTAGGCTGCCTTACTGTAGCACGATGGCGAGCAACGCAGAGATACCGCTGTTAACGGAGCAAGTGACGGGTGCCATGCAGAGAGCGTATAGCTACGCAGAGAAGATCATGAGGCCAAGTGGTCATTGGTATGGGGAGCTCAAGTCGAACGCCACAATGACCGCTGAGTATGTGCTCCTCTATCAAGCACTTGGCCTTTGTGACAGGCTGGACCGGGAACCTCTTGCGCAGTTCCTTCTCTCGCAGCAGAATGAAGACGGATCCTGGGGTATAGCACCATCCTATCCCGGAGATGTGTCAACTACAACAGAAGCGTACCTTGCTCTGAAGGTCCTCGGGCACACAACCGACAAGTCGAGAGCTATGCGCGGAGCCCAGGGTTGGATGATAGGGCGCGAGGGTGGGATCGAAAATGTTCGAGTATTGACTCGGATATTTCTGGCCATGTTCGGATTATTGCCATGGACGTCAGTGCCGCAACCACCTCCAGAGCTCATCCTGATGCCTGCGATGTCGCCGATAAATGTCTACAAGCTCTCGTCCTGGGGGCAGAAGTACTGTGGTGCCGATGCTGGTAGTCTGCCACCACCAGCCAGTGTTTGCTCTTCCTCCCGCAGGAACGTGCAATGAGAGCTACCTCGATGAGCTTTGGCGCAATCCGGACCAGAAACAGATCTCCTATGGACGTAGCATGTTCGACTTGCTGTATCAGCGTGACTTCTCCGGCTGTGTTTTTAGCGCAGTCGATCATCTCATTTCGGCATTGGGTGGGTTGAGAAAGTTCAATCCTCTGCGAAAGCATGCACTACGATTGTGTATGGACTGGATCATCGATCATCAGGAAGCCACAGGGGACTGGGCAGGCATATGGCCACCGATGGCATTTGGTCTTCTCGCCTATGCCTTGGAAGGATACTCTCTCGAAAGCGCGCCCATGCGCCTAGGCCTTGAAGCCATCGAAAGGTTCGCATGGCAGGACGATGCCGGCAAGCGTATTCAGGCGTGTGTGTCACCTGTCTGGGACACGATCCTGATGTGCGTGGCGTTGAGCGCCACAGGCTTTGAGCTTCACCCGCGGTGCTCTGATCCCTCCATATTGCGTAGACGTGGTCTGGCTTGGCTGCGGCAACGCCAGCTCTTCTCGAGCCAAGGCGACTGGCGTGTGTATCGATCACGTCTCACGCCAGGCGCCTTCAGTTTCGAGAATCACAATGCCTGGTACCCAGACGTTGACGACACAGCAGCCGCGGTCATAGCTTTCCTGAGGGACGATAAGTGGGCTGTGGGATCCTCACACGTCCTGGATGCTGTCCAATGGATCCTTGGCATGCAGTGCAGCAATGGTGGCTGGGCTGCGTTTGATGTTGACAACGACAAGCTGTTTCTCAACAAGATTCCTTTCTCTGATATGGACAGTTTGTGTGATCCTGCCACCGCAGATATAGTTGGACGCGTCCTCGAGGCGTTCGGACTGGTGTTGACAGCAGCATTTGAGACCCGCCAGCATGTTGATGGACCCTTGAGTCGCGTGCTGGACGAGCTTCGAAAATCCTGTCGTCGCGGCATTGAGTTTCTCCAACGATCGCAGGAGATCAATGGTGCGTGGTACGGCCGATGAGGTGTGAATTACATATACGGCACAAGCAACGTGTTGAGTGGTCTTGCGTACCACTGCTTCGAAGATTCCGCGGATGGCGCTCCCGAAGGGTCCGTGGACACGGCATCTCGTGGCGTGATGGAAATGGTAGAGGATGGTGTGCGTTTCCTGGTGTCGATACAGAACCCAGATGGCGGATGGGGCGAGGGAATTGGGAGCTACCGCATGTCGCCTGTCACAGAGTACAACCTAGCCGAGGTGAAGAATCTGTGTTCTGCGGCCTCGACACCAGTGCAGACATCGTGGGCCATCATGGCGACGATGCGGTATGTTGGAACGAATGACGCCAGTATCCAGTCCGGTATCAGGTATCTGCTGCAGCATCAAAGCGTCGCCGACACGAAGTCGGCAACGACGGAGACAGTCGCTGGGATATCTGCAAGCCTGTAAGCAGGAGGAAGCTGGTGTCAAGGTGCGGATGTGCTTCCAGCATGCATCAAGGCAAAAGGTGCGATGATGGATCATGATATCTCCAGCAACGTGATGTTGTTGTGGACAGCAAGGAAGAAGAAGGTCGCGAGGTGTTGGCGTTGCGCAAAAGGCGCTGTGTATCCGAGATCGGCGAGACGTCCACTATTAGACAGCTCGAGGCCCCATCAATACTTCATTGACACTGTGCGTCATATCTGCTACCAAATAATCTTTGTCGCAAGTGCATGTGGTTGGTCTTCTTGGTGAGCCCCGGGGCCATCTTTCTGCAGACATTCGATGGAAACTGCCAAATTCGCCATTCACGAACGGGGACACGCAACCGAAGTCAGGATGGCTGATGTCCCGGGAAAGACCGAGTTCCCGGCCAAGCGGTGTGGTTAGTGAGTCCCTCCCCGTCACCAACAGCTTTTCGCATATGCCAATGGCATAGAGCTGGGCCGAGCATTTTGTCTGTACGCACACAAGAACATATGTAGCTAACAGAAGGATCCATAGGTGTCCTTGGTGCCACCGGCTCCGTCGGCCAACGCTTCATCCTCCTCCTCCACCAACACCCGCACTTCGAGCTCACCGCGGTGGGTGCATCGCCGAGAAGTGCGGGCAAGAAGTACAAAGATGCTGTGAAGTGGAAGCAGGCTGGCGCTTTCGATAGGGAGCTGGGTGAGTTGGTCGTCAAGAACTGTACGCCAGAGGAGTTCGCGGGGCAAGTCGATGTCGTCTTCAGTGGGCTGGACAGCGATGTTGCGGGAGATGCCGGTAAGAGGATAACGGTGCGCAGGATATTGTGGTGGACAGGATACTGATATGCCACAGAAATGGCCTTCCTCAAGGCGAACATCCCAGTCTTCAGCAATGCTAAGAACTACAGACAAGATCCTGGCGTACCTCTTGTAGTGCCGACAGTCAACCTTCCACACCTAGACTTGATCCCACACCAAAGGAAACAGCACAAACTCGACAAAGGCTTCCTAGTCTGCAACTCGAACTGCGCCGTCATTGGTATCGTGGGACCGTTCGCAGCTCTCCAACAGAAGTTCGGACCCATCAACCAAGTCTCAGTCGTAACCCTCCAGGCAGTATCCGGAGCAGGATACCCAGGCGTGCCCAGCATGGACATGATGGACAACATCGTCCCTTACATCAGCGGCGAAGAAGACAAGCTCCAACCCGAAGCGAAGAAGATCCTAGGCAGCATCAACAGCGAAGCCACAGCGTTCACTGCGCAGGACAACCTCCGCATCAGCGCTACATGCAATCGTGTAGCAGTGCTGGATGGACACACTGCATGTGTATCACTCAAATTCGAGAAGCAGCCACCGCCAAGCGTCGCAGAGGTGAAGGCTGCACTACGAGACTACATCCCAGAAGCACAGAAGCTCGGCTGCCCCTCAGCACCAAAACATGCCATTGTTGTATTCGACGACGACCAGCCAGATCGACCACAGCCTCGACTGGACCGCGACCTTGGCAACGGCTACTCCGTCAGCGTTGGCCGCGTTCGTGCAGATGAAAGCGGCATCTTCGACTTGCAGTTCACTGCACTGAGTCACAATACAGTACTCGGCGCCGCTGGTAGCAGCATCCTCAATGCAGAGGCTGCAATATTGAAAGGCTACCTCTAGGGTACAAGGCAACATAAGATCACGATACCCAAAACCAAAAATTACCTTCTCTCACACACACCTCACTCCTCGCTACCACCCATACTGCCCAGTCCCATGCAAAAAACCCGCATGCTCCTCATCCCTCTTCCCCTCCAAAATCTCCACAAGCGGCCTCGTCCCCTCAGAAGTCGGCTTCGCACCACTCTCTGCTGTATTCATCCCACTCAAATTACTCCCCGTAAACCCCGGACAAAACGCAACAACCTTCATCCCCTTCTCCCCAAACTCCACAGCTTGGTTCGCGGTCACCATGTTCATCGCCGCTTTACTCGCGCGGTAATGAATCGCAGACATCTTATAAACTGGGGAGTCTTTGTTCAGCCGACTTGTAATCGATCCAGCCCCCGAGGAGACGTTCACAATTCTCGCCGTAACTCCGTTTGGAGCCTTCTCGAGTAAGGGCCCGAATGCATCGCCCATCATTTGCACGCCGGTAGCGTTTGTGCGGAAGCAGGCATCCATCTGTTCATGTAACGGTGTGTCATCTGGAAACGACGCTACGGCTGCGTTGTTCACCAGCGCAGTGAGGTATCCATGGGAGGATGCGACTTTTTTTGCGGCTTGTTGGATACTGTCGTATGAGCTGACGTCTACTTGCAGGAGCTCGACTGTGCCGGGCTGGTTTTGGGCTTGGAGGTCTTGGACTGCTTTGGCGCCTTTTTCTGCTGAGCGGCTGCCGAGGAGGATGTGGTGGGATTTTTTGTCGGCGAGGAGTTGGTGAATTAGGGACTGGCCTATGCCGCTGTTGCCTGGGGGGTGTTAGGAGTCGATGGAGGGGTGGGCGGGAGGGGGTATAAAAGGTGACGTACCGCCTGTGACGAGGATGATGTTTTTTGGTTGCCATTGCTAATGCTGTTCCAGACAGATATTGGAATGTGGATACGAAATATGTAGAATCTAGAACCGACACTTACGCGTCTACGGGCAGAGCTATATATGCTGAGCTCCAAGCCCTCATCGGACCCGAATCAGCTGTCTAAGCAGCTACATCATCGACGGGCGTTTGTGGTATAGACCCTTGTACGCTAACGCAGATCCGATGGATGCGAGATGAGGGTCAACGGTATCAAGGTAAAGGCCGGTTTTGGAGCTGGAATTTACACATAGCTGGATCCGTTCGAAGAAGCACAACATACCAAGTGATCCTTTCGGAGGATTGATCGTCCCGTTTGATGAATTAGTCATCTAGGGTTGAGGTAGTGTGCTGGTAGAAGTACTGGGATCGGGGACTGTGAGGTATGGGTTGGTGGAATGGAGAAGTGATGGTGGGTTGTTTGTAATGTGTGGGAGGGTATAATGTTGATCTTTCTCGCTCGGTGATAGATACGCCAGTGGGAAAGTTGACATGTCGTTGCGTCACATATTCACACTCCTGACGAAGGCCGACAGAGTCCTGTCCGAATACACAGCAGTCCTCAACCCTCCCATCCACCCACGAGTCATGATCATGAGCAGAGACCTCTCCTATAACCTCCCCAGCGTTCCCGAGCACAATCAATCCATCCCACCTCCCCATTCCCCCAAGCCCTAAACCTTACCAACAACAAACGCCGTCGCCTCCTTCGCATGACTCCCCACCTCCGCCGAATGCACACTCAAACTATCCCCACTCGCACAAACCTCATCATCCGCATCACAATAACTCCTTAACACACTCGCATACGTTTTCAACAACGCCAGACTAGCCCCATTCTCTGCCCTTCTAAACACCCCATCCTTCGTTGACGTCCCTCGATTGAAACTCTGATTTGCCGTGAAAGTCGGGTCGCCAAAGACTGTGACGGCGGTGATGTATTTCTTGTACGAGGAGTCGAGAGGGGCGGGCTTATCGACGCCGCCTACGAGAGTATCGGTCATGACTTGTCCGCCTTGACTGAGACCTACCAGGACAATGCGGCTTTTGCTGCCGCAGGCGGAGACGTAGGATTGAATTTTGTTCTTGGTGTCGGTGATGCCTGCTGTGACCTGTTGGCGCATCAGTCAGACTGCGGATCTTCCCATTCTGCGTGTCTTGACACTACTCACTGAGGAAGCGTAATTGGTCAACGTAGCTGGGTAGACCACGGCAACGTCACCGGAGTCTGGGATCTGGGCCTTGATCATGGAGACTACTGTTGCGGTCTTGCCTTCACCCATTGCTTCGGTTGAGCCGCGGGCTGCGATGATGTAGACGCCGGAGTAGCATGTTTGCGCGCGAGGGAGGAGGGATGTTGGTGCTGCTGCCGCGAGGGATGCGAGGAGGAGGGAGGAGATGAAGAGCATGGTGTGCTTGGGAAGTGAGTGTTTTGTGCGGTGTCAGGAAGCAAAGGGGTCTAATGAAGCGCTGATGACCGAGTGTGGTGAACCGGATATATACTGCTTCCCAGCTGGCGAAGCTGGCACATAGCTCTTGTCAAATGCCACGTCGTCCGTGTTAGTAGCTGGAGATCTACCTCGTTCTGCAAGACAGCCGAGAAGCTGCATGAGACTTGCTATACGGAAGCTCGACTCGCACTAATAAGCTCACCGATCGACCTGCACGTGTGGCTTGGAGCGAAAGCTTGACGGCGCGCTTGCTGCTTGCGGAAGGTACGAGGGAGCTTGACTTCGACAACAGTATACGTTCTATCGATCCTTGTCAATGGTTCCCATAGCTGCCTCTTTCGTGGTCCTGTCCGCACGGTATGCTGCAGTTTGGGATTGAGTATGCAGCATTCAACGGCTACCTTACCAATCGTACAACATCTTCCTCGCTTGCTCCGCCTCAAGCGTCTCCAATACAGTCCCAACTCCGTTCTTCGCGACACGCAACTGTGTATCCGCCTTGACACGACTGTAAAACACCGGACAATCGCGACTGTCGCATCGGACCTGATCATCAAATGCAAGATTAGCACAGCTCTTGCAAACGTCTTGCATATCCCTCGCTCTGACCTCAGCCTTGTGCAACTTCTCTCTCAAAGCCATCAACGTCTTCGAGGTCTGCTTATGTCTACAGACCGAGCACAGAGGCAGCTCAGTCTCAGTCGATGCCGCAGAGACAGGCGCGAGCTTCGTCCTGCAGACGAGGCAGAGCGAGCTGCCCATGTAGCTTTCCATGGTCTTCTTGGCCTTGGTGGTGGTATCGCCATCGCGTGGCCCGCCTAGCATGCGAATGCATTGTACCTTTGGCATCTCATCGTACCAGTGTCGGACGTTCGCTCCGACCAGGTTGAAGATGCGCTCGAGAGGTGGAATGAGGTTCTTGTTGATGTAGTACTCTGCATCGAGCTCTGTGTACTCATCGTTGATGAGGCGCTCTGGCTCCACGCATCGCTCCCATAGTCGGGCGCCAGGCGCACCAGCGATGACAACATACGGCACACGCTCGCCATATTGCGGCTCGGTGCGAGGGTCTTTCAGCATTCTCCTGGTCGCAATCAGCGCACCAGGCGGTGGCGGTCCTTTGTCTGCGTAGGTACCAAGCTTGACCTCTTTGGCAAAGCAGAAGTCTTGCACACTGATACGTCCCGCCATGATCTTCGCACACTGTGCCTGGAAGTACTTCTTGACCTGGCTGAGATCCGAAGTGCGAAAGAGCAGCTTCAGCGCCTTCTCCTCGATCTTCTGTTCAGCAGGTGTGCCGTCTCGGCGAACTGTCTCAATACCCTTCGCATCGAAGTCCGGTTCGGTCTGTTTGGGACTTTCGTACTTGAAGCCAACGTAGCGTTTCTTGGCAAGCAGCACACAAGGATGGTAGACCTTTTCGAACTTGAGCTTGATCGGCCGAGGGTTCATGTCGGTCACTGCCTTGGCGATCTCGTCGCCTATCTTGAAGGCATCGTCCTTGGTGCGACCCTTGAGGTACACAAACAAACTATCGGTATCGCCATAGACCACTTCCGCGCCCCATCGCTCGACAGAGTGGATGAATGCTATTGCCTTTTCGAGGGTCTCTCGGCCGGTCTGGACAATGCTGTCCGCAATCTCAGAGCAGGGCATGCGACCCGAGAAACTAGCCGAGGTGTATCCGTACGTCACGTTCGCAATCAGCTTCAAGGCAAGTTGTCTGTTGTTCAGCAGCTGCTGTAGAGTCTTGTCGTCTTTGTCGACCTTCATACCACTCTTGACCATGACACGAGTCTCGAGGATCTCGCCCAACATCTTGGCCAGGAGACTCTTGCGCATCTCTGGCTTGACATACATCATGCCGTTGGGTGCAATGTTTAGCTTATCCTTGACGAGTTCCAGCAGGCCTGGTGAGCGTTTGAAGTCGGCAAAGCCCATTTTGTTCGTGCCCCGCCACTCTGTGATCCTGCCCAGACATGTTGAGTAACAGTAATTGTATGCGATCATGACACTCGGATAGAGACTCTGAAAGTCAAGGACCAGCAGGGGGCTGTTGTAGAAGGCTGACTGTGGTTCCATGACCAAAGGCAGGCACTCTAATGCATTTTGAGCACCAACTTGTTTTCTGCTCGGCGAGACTAGAACAAAAGACTCAGGCTTCGCAATACGGAACATGAGTGACTCTACCTTGAATTGCGAGCCGCGGCTGAAGACCGAGAAGAAGTCCACCCCAAGCAGGCGTGCTTGCTCCGAAGTCCTTGGTATCAGCTCATTGGCGTCCAGAATGTCAAAGTCGAGCTTCGTTCGTGTGATGAGGTAATCGAGAAGTTTTGCGAGACCTCGCGGCTTCTTGCTTTGATACCACGACGTTAGTGTCTGGAAGGAGTAGTGGGGAATGCGTTTGTGCAGCAGATGAAAGACGACGTTCTCCATCGTGTACTGCAGGAGATTCAACTCGGACCTCATGGCACGCCAGATGTTGATCGTGTGTCGTCCTGTAATGCTTACTGTCGAGGTATGCGTAAAGCCCCAGCGATCCGCATCTTTGCCGAAACGTCCATGAGACTGCGACTTCATGCGAGAGAACTCATCCGGTAGGTTGAACTCATATACTAAGCGGGCACGCTCGATGAGATATCCCCAGCTGGCATTGTGGACCTCGTAGCCGGTAAGAATGTCCGGGTCGTACATGCGCACGGTGTCCACCATCCGATTCAGCAGGTCCAGCTCATTATCTTCCGACGCTATCTCGACATCGGCACCGGCGAGACGGCGTGTTCGGCCAATGAGCTCCTCATCATTGTTTTTGTTCAAAATCACAAGACCCAGCTTCCGAGCATTGTCCATTTGCTCATCCGCGATGATCCACACAACGAGATTCACCTCGTCACGCTCAGGATCTGGTGCCAGATCACCTCGGCTGTTGACGTGGACTTCAAGACTCATGGTGCTCATGTACCCTGTTTCGTGCTGAACACTCGTGCTCGCTTTCTTCTGAGAGAACTTGAAGCCATGCTTGTTCTTTTGGGTGGGTCCTTCGATCTGAGACAACTCAGGCGCAGGTCGGTTCTTGCGCTTAAGCTGTGACGCCGCCGTCGGGCCATCGACTTCCAGCTGATCCAGGTCATCGGCTTCTGGCGGTCTCTGGTCGTCCAGCCATTCCTGCACCTCCTTACACGATGGGGGTGGATTCATGATCTCCCAAGTCTTCAGAGAGCATTGCCATCGGCGTCGCTGTTCTGTCAAATCGACAGTCGCCTTGTCCGCCGGCTTGACCTTCTTGGTCATGCCAGTTCTGTCGAACACGGGCAGAAAGGGCAGTGAACTGCTCTCCAGCCTAAACTCTTGGCCTGCGTATTCGCGAGGCCGCTCTGGCACGTCCTTCTCGTTACTGTAGTATGCATCCTGGTAGATGACAGCGGGCATTGTGGATGACACTACATCGTCCTTGGTGGGAGGCAAGGCGCTGAAGATGTAAGCGTGGTTGCCTTCAGGCACAGGAAAGGCTTTTGAGTAGTTGATGGCAACATCTGGATCGACTGCAGGTCTCTGCAGAGCCGACGACTTCAATGTTGATGAAGAGTTTGCACTGTCAGACTCATGAGAAGACGCCAAGAAGTCGTCTTTCTGCTGTATTTGCGAGCTACGATGCGGAATGTGCGCGAGGTCGTCACGTTGACTCAATCGAAGGCTCGTCTCAGCGTCATGAGGATGCTTCACAGAGGGGAAGTCGAGCCTGTTGCCTTGGGATGACTGCTGCGACGAGGGCGGTTGTGCTGAGGGTGGCTCTGGCAATTTGCCAGCTTTCGAAGACGATGTCTTGCTGTCCTGTGCAGGCGGCGGAAGATCATATGCAAGCTCGATACCATCATGAGCAGGCCTCGATCGACCATCTGGCTTGATGTCTTTGACTCGAAATTTGCCGAGCCTAGTGGAAGCTGATCCATCATGCTCACTGAAGCGAGTCTTCTTGAATGGAAGCTGAGATCCGCTTGGAGCGCTGCGCTTCAAGTTACCTCGCTCGTCTCGCTCGACGTTGGTATGAGGCACCTCGGCGTCTTCCACTTCTTCAGCTGCAGCTTCAATATCGGCGGAGGTACCACTGACTTTCGCTTCACCCATGATTCCACCGAGGCCAGCATCCCTGAGCTTCTGTTGCTGCGTGAGGACGATGTCTTTTGCGTTCTCTTCGTCGCTCCCATAATCGTCTTCATCGAGGACTTGAGTGATGCTGTCCATGTCCACTAGTGGAACGATATCTTGCTTGTCATTATCGGGCCCAGCGCCGGGCCAGTCGAACGCGACGTCGATTGCCTCATCTTCTTCGGCCTTTGCTTGCGCCCACTTTCGCTCGACCACGCTGTGGAATAGCTCTTGGACACTGTCAAACACAGTCTGTACTCCATCTTCTTGAGATGCCTGACTGCTAAAGCTCTCAAAGCTCAGGTCTCCACCACCTCTCGCTTGCTTCTCTTGCTCGGATAGACGCGCGACCGCCTCGCGGAACTCCTCTTCATGAATCCAACCACCCTCACTATCATTTCTCGGATCAGCCGACATGCTCACCAAGACTTCGGGCGGGAACGGTGAAGACGAAGGGGCAGTCAGACCCATGCGCAGCTTTCGTCTTCGCGTCTCATCTTTCCAAAGTCCCGCCATCGAATGCACGAGCTTTTCCTCCGGGGCAAGGTTCTCCAGACTCTCTAAGCGTTCGATAAACGAGTGGTGCAAGGGTCGCTCTTCAATACAATGGCGATTGAGAATATCTTCTACACGGAAGTCAAGCTCGATTTGACAGTGACTCTGGCGCGGGAACTTCTCCACGTCCAGGATCTGATCTGGAGAGATTGAGCGGTCGTGCCAAAGGTGAGCCGGATCGTCCAGTTCATCCCACGATGGCACAGGCTCGCGGAACTGCGGCTTGTTTAGCTCGATGGAGGCGCATCCATACAAGTTGAAGTCGCACATCCACTGCAGTAAGTACTGTAAGTGTGCCTCATATGGCTGAAAAGGTTGAGCCAAGATGGCGCCCTGCTGCAACAGGTCCGAGAAACGTGTCATATGCATGGGATTCAATAAGTAAATCTTCAGGTAGTAGTTGTAGCCAACATTGTAACCAAAGAACGGTACGCCTTTGACCAGACTGATGTGCGCCACGAACGCCGACTTTCGTGGATCCTCATACGGGTTCCTGCGATACGAAAGAGCCAAAGCGTGGTCGATCGAGTTTCGAAGCTGAGCAATGTAGGTATCGACATGCTGTTTTTCTGTCGATTCCTGGTAAGGCACATAGAGGTACGGCAAGGCTCCGTGTATGTGGGCGCAGACTTTCTGCCCAGTCTCCGTCGACCCGAAGACTCTGATGACCGGGACCTGCGGCAACTTGTCTCGTTGTGTCGAGGAAACTGTTCGCCCCCATAGTGGCACATCCAGGTTGGTGGGAGCATTCTGGTAGTGGTCCACGCAGTTCAGTCTGACGCGGAAAACCTCCTTGCTAGCCATGGTCGCGGAAGGCTGGGGTTGTTGTCATCGTCGAGGTGTCTTGGTGAGAAGAGCCATGTGATGTGCCGTGGATGAAGGAATGAAAGTGTCCGCCTCTTTCGCGTCTGTTGTTTGGATCTGAAGACGCGACGGACCCTTGTCCGCGAGCACCGACCGGATCGGCCAGATCTGTTGCCGACAGCCGCACCTTCCCGTTCCAACACAAGTCCAACCTTGAAGCTCCCTGCCTCTCTCTTTCACCACACATGACAAAAGAGACACACAGCGTCGGACATGCACCAAGACGGGGCCAAGGCCAGCGGTCAATGCATCCTGCCGCCGTCGGATGCCCGCCGTGGCCAGCGGCACGACCAGATGATGGGGTCATTGCCTCACATGCCAAGAAGAAACGCACCTGTGCACGAGTGTGCCCGTGAAAGGCCCCGAGGATGGAGATGGACATGGCTGAATCTGCAGTCGTGCGGGTACCATGATGGTCACGAGCGCGGTGAACGTCGTCAGGACCAAGTATTCCACGTGCTTGAGGCGACCGGGTACCCATTTGCGGTGAACGGTGTGCACATGAACGTCCGCACTCGCACGATCGGTGGTGGAACATATTCACCTGCATGACAAGGCCCTGGTCAAAGCGGGTGTCCTGCAGCGGGGAGAGCTTGTTATCCCTGCACCTTTGGAGCTTCTCCCTCGAACTTTTGAGCCCGTCACGTGAACCATCATTCACCGCGAAAAACCTTCATCGAGACGCACGCGTGTGGATACATCTCGCCAGCGGCGCCTGGTGAACGTGGACTCCCCGCACGAACTGAGCAAGGGGCAGCACATCGCATCAAGGCCCGAGCGTGAAGCACATGCGCCGCCCCACACCTCTTTATAAACACTTCCAGTCCGCACATTAAAAGTTCGGCGTCGCGCCTTCGCTCTCTTCCCACCCAACATCGCCACAACCCAGGACCAGCAAGATGGCTCCTCCTGCACGCATCGTTGGTGCGGCTTTGGCACTGTCTACTGCCGCACTCGCATCACCACTCGCTCTCACCCGCCGACAGAACGGCACTACCCCGACCCAATGTCCAGGCTACTCAGCCAGCGACATCCAGACCAGCGCCAATGGTCTGACTGCAAGACTCACCCTGGCCGGCTCGCCTTGCAACGTCTACGGCACTGATCTCGAAGACTTGACCTTGACTGTTGAGTATCAGACTGGTCAGTAGTCAAATCACATCACAGCCCCCATTGCAGCCCACTAACAAATGCTCTAGACAACCGCTTGCACGTCCTGATTCAGGATGCCGCCCAGCAAGTCTACCAGCTCCCCGAGTCCGTCTTCCCTCGACCTGCCTTCACCGGTGTTGACTCCACCGCGAGCAACCTCGACTTTGACTACGTCGAGAGCCCCTTCAGCTTCACCGTGAAGCGCAAGTCCTCGGGCGAGGTCCTGTTCGATACTTCAGCAGCTTCGCTGATATTTGAGGATCAATACGTGCGCTTGAGAACATGGGTACCAGACGAGCCGAACCTGTACGGCACTGGAGAGCACACCGATCCATTGTAAGTCCCATTAAATGGTCACAGTGGCAAATTCGCTAACGCCGCACGCCCACAGCAAGCTGAACACGAGCAACTACACACGCACAGCATGGAACCGTGATGCATACGGTACCCCGCCTGGCACCAACCTCTACGGGACCCACCCAGTCCACTACGATCACCGTGGCGCCAATGGCACGCACGCTGTGTTCCTGCTCAACTCAAACGGCATGAATTACAAGATCGACGACAGCGATGGCACATACCTCGAGTATGACTTGCTTGGTGGAGTCTTAGACTTCTACTTCGTGGCGGGCCCCACTCCTGTGGAAGCTTCCATACAGTACTCGGAGATTGTGGGCAAGTCTGCCATGCAGCCGTACTGGGGCTTTGGTTTCCACCAATGTCGTTATGGATACCAGGATGTCTACAACGTTGCTGAAGTGGTTGCAAACTACTCTGCGGCCAACATTCCTCTGGAGACTATGTGGACCGACATCGACTACATGCACCTGCGATGGGTCTTCACCCTCGACGAGGATCGCTACCCACTCGAACTCATGCGAGAACTGGTCTCGACACTGCACGAACGCCAACAGCAGTACATCGTGATGGTTGATCCAGCGGTTGCGTACCAAGATTATGATGCTTTCAACAACGGAGTTGAGGACGACATCTTCATGAAGAAGAACGGGAGCATCTACAAGGGTGTTGTCTGGCCTGGTGTTACCGCTTTCCCTGATTGGTTCCATCCAAACACTCAGAACTACTGGGACGAGGAATTCCTGAGCTTCTTCGATCCTGACGCTGGTGTGGACATTGATGGGCTCTGGATCGACATGAATGACCCCAGCAACTTCTGCAACTACCCGTGCAGCAACCCTGAGCAGGAAGCACAAGCGCTTGGCAACCCACCACGACCACCAGCCGTTCGACTCGGATCTCCTCGTCCTATTGCTGGCTTTGGACCAGATTTCCAGCCCATTTGCAAGGCTCAAATCACCTTCAACGTGGTCGCAGAGACCTTCTTCGGCGAGAACATCATCGTCTACGGCAATGTCTCGACCATTGGTGGTGCTGACATCACAAATGCGGCACCTCTTGGCGCAACCAACTACCCGACGTGGAGTGCAACCATCGACTTTCCTGCCAACACTGTTGTCTCTTTCCAGTATGTTCGTGCTCAACCCGATGGCACTTACGTTTACGAGGCTTCGAACCATACCATCACTACTGGTTCTTGCAACAGCACGGCCCAAGCGACCAATGACACTATCACCACGACCTCGCCACCTCAGAGCGCGAAGGTCAGACGCTCTGCCGCCTTCTCAGCGAAGAGACACCACACTTCGTTCAACTACAAGCGACAAGCTACTGGTGACAAGAAGGGTCTTCCTGGACGCGATCTCATCAACCCTGCCTACAACATCGAGAACGAAGCGGGCCGCCTGAGCAATAAGACAGCAGACACCGATATCGTGCTCTACAACGGACTTGTCGAATACGACACACACAACCTCTACGGCTCCATGATGTCCGAGTCTTCTCGCATTTCTATGCTTGCCCGTCGTCCAGCACTCCGACCGCTCATCATCACTCGTTCCACATATGCTGGCGCAGGCGCACAAGTCGGCAAGTGGCTTGGTGACAACATCTCGAACTGGTTCTCCTATCTGATCTCCATCAAGGAGAATCTCGAGTTTAGCGCCATGTACCAAGTGGCAATGGTCGGATCTGATGTGTGTGGCTTCGGCTCTGACACGACTGAGAATCTCTGCGCACGCTGGGCAATGATTGGTGCCTTCTCGCCATTCTACCGCAACCACAACCAGAACGACGCAATCTCGCAGGAGTTCTACCTTTGGCCGATCGTCACCTCTGCCGCTCAGAATGCCATCGACATTAGGTACAGACTGCTTGACTATTTCTACACGGCTTTCCACCACCAGAACCAGACCGGCACGCCCAGCATCCAGCCAATGTTCTACCATCACCCGGATGACGCGAACACCTTCTCGTTGGGCTACCAGTTCTACTACGGCCCTGGTCTGCTTGTGGCGCCAGTCACAGAAGAGGACAGCACAACGGCCACTTTCTACCTCCCAGATGAGATCTACTACGACTTCTACACGCACGCCACAATCGAAGGCACCGGCGCCAACTATACCGTCAACGATGTTGCATACGACTCCATCCCGCTCTACTACAAGGGTGGCAACATCTTGGCCCAGCGTGTCAACTCCGCCAACACGACCACCGAGCTGCGCAAGCAGAACTTCGAGATCATCATTGCTCCAAGCCGAGACGGCACTGCCGAAGGCGACCTCTATTTCGACGACGGCGTCAGTGAGGTCCAGTCGAGCACCTCTCTGATCCACTTCGACTACTCCGCAGATGGTACCTTCCGCATGACGGGCCAATTCGGCTACGACTCTCGCGTTGTCATCGAGAGCATCACAGTCCTCGGCAGCACTGTCAGCAACTCGACTCTCGGCACAGCGCGCACAAAGGTCGTGGACAACCAGCAGATCTCGCTGCAGCAAGAGTATGAAGCGCAGGTATAGACCGGTTTACAGGACGGTTTAGAAGGTCGTGGCGTTTCACGCGATTACATGAGATGGATGACAGAACAGCAACTTTTTCGGTAATGGGTTTGAAATGAAGAGGATGGGGTTGGATGGGTAACGTTCATGTTTATGATTGATGATACCATAGCGCGCGATTCTGGCTTTGGTCTACTGCATGGTATTGGTATGGATGGTATCAGTCTAGCCGATGAGTAGCATGAGATTATGATAAGCATACGCTTTCGCTCGCGATTTTGTCTGTGTGTCAGAGCTAGATCGTTTTGCAGAGCAGTGGTGTCCCACTAGTGAAGAGACAGCGACGACGACAGGGGCCAAAAAGCAACCAGCCCGGCCACGACATCAGCAACAACTTCACGGACGAACCGCCAGCACAGGTTGGCCCACAGCGTCTATACGGCGTAGTGGTGGATATCATGTGCTAGCTTACCACTACATCGCCACGACCAGGTTGATTGCTCGAGAGTAGCACCATGTGTTCGGCATATGACCTTTGCTGCAGGTCACTTGACCAGGCCGATATTCTGAGCTCGGCGACAGTGTACAGCAAAGAATCTTCCATCACATCGGAGAATCATCTTGGTATGTTGATGTGTCTTTCTTGTGCAAACACATACTCAGAGCTCGACAGCCGTTCGTTTCAACCCACCGCCGTACTGCTTGCATGCCCCTCTGTCGATCACACGTCTCGGTAGGTCACATATTCGGCGCTCGGGACTCGCTCAATTTGACCCTCCTTTGGCCTTCTCAAATTGCCTCTCGATCGAGAAGCACTTAGCTAACGCCCTGGTTCGTGCCTCTCACGCGCTTGGCCTTAGTTGCTATCAAGCTCTGGTACGTGCCTTTCACGCCGATCAAAGCCTCGAGCCCTTCTTTCTCCATAGCCTTCCTCTCTTTCTTCGTCACGACGAGGACCAAGCCTTTCAGATCCAGTTGTCCCAGCCGTGGCTGCCTCTTGACGAATTGGGCAAGTTCCTTGATGACGAACGAGCCTCCACTTATGCTGAGTGTCTCCACCTCGGGGAAGACTGCGTCAAGGAATGGCGTTGAGAACGTGTGGCGGTAGGTCCCCCGCAACAATGGCACGGTAACCTTGAGGTTGAGGGACTTGAGGCTTCCCCCTGCTGCATGCTCGAGTGACTTGATGAAAGGGGCGAATTGTGCTTCGCTACCTTTGCCGCATACTGTTATGTCGAGATATTGTATGCCGTTGAATTGCGATAGCTTGTTCAAATGCCGCCCTGGCAGTGCCCAACGTTTGGTACAGACTACCAACGTCGATACAAGAAGTTCTCGAGGCGTAGATGCTTGGGAGCGAGCATGCTCGAGTGCCTCTGAGACCAGCGTGAAAGGCGCCCCATCTCGACAAGCAGGCAAGGCCAACGGCGTACGGTAGACGAAACCTTCCATGCCGGGCAGGACCAGTGGATCACGCCCAGAAGTAGCTCGATCCGTCAATTCAAGCCTAGATAGGTTGCCGTGCTCCGCGAGGTTGATGAAGATCTGTCGTAAGAGTGCTGTTTGAGCCCCACTCGACTGAAAAGATTTCTCCTCCTCGAGTGCCTTGCGGTATTTGATCAGGCCTTCCTCAATCCTCGCATACGCCGTGATATCTGCCCCTGCCTCCACCGCTCGAAGCCTCGCCTTCCGAGCTCCCTCAATCTCAGAAGAGAGACTCGCGCGGATGTGGACTTCCTCGATGCACAAAGAGATCGTCTTGATTGCGGGGGCGAAAGCTGCATGTCGCGTGACCTCGACAGCCAGCTCGAGGCTCTTCTGCGAGTTGAGGTAGAAGGCTTGGTGTGGGAAGAAGGTTTTGCTGAAGAAGGTGAGGACTTTGGAGTTGGCTTCGCTTGACACGAGGCGTAGAGATTTGAGGTCTTTGCGCGCGACATCTTGCGCGATGGTCTCGAAGAGCTCCAGTGGTATAGCCGTGAGGTTGGCGGCCGGCATGTTGTGTGGTCAGGTGTTGAGACCGAAGTGTGTGGGATGTCTATTGCACCGGCGTATTCTTGCGGTACAGACTGAGCTGTGCGATGGACTGTAGCTCTGCAGGCCTTGGCGAAATATGCTAAATTGCGGTAGTTTGCGGTCCAGTTGGAGAGTTTTGGCAGGCGAGAAGGTACTTCACCTTCCGGGAAGTGGGAAACACGCTAGCGTTACGGGGTCTTGTCTTGCATTCACATCTGGTCTAGCTTTGGAGATAGTGAATGACTGGGAAACACGGGGATCCCACCCAGGAAGGTACTTATGATTGTGCGAAAGGACTGATTCATCGTCTCGTGATTCTACAGCCCCTAAGTGAATCAAAAACACCCGATGGAAGCAAACGGTTGTGTGCAAGAAGCCGCACACTGCCGAAAGAAGTGAAGCAAAGCCAATAGATAAACGCCAGCATTGCTCAAAACCACCTGCGGCGACCTCTCCATATCAGCTTCCGAACCGACTTAGGGGCAGATCTGAAAGGACCCAAGCCGCTACAACATACGGCAGCGTAGCACTCACTCCAGTCTGACAGCAGCCACTTCCGTGCTCTTGCCATGCACCTCTCTGCTCCAATGAATGCTCGCCCACCACGGAAACCGCCAAGTATCTCAACCAATGGTCTGCGACTCACCGCCATTCGGCTACCATTCCTCATGCGTGAGGTTGGTATATTGACCATCGATGCCAACCAAATTCTGGAGCTCTTCCTCGCTAAACAGATCGTCCTTATGCCACCCACCAACACGAAGATACGCCAAGTCAAGCTGTTGGAGTGAGGAATGGCGTCGTGCGAAAGCGATCAATTCTTGAATCTTCACGTGGCCGCCAACCAGCTCCAGGCTCTCCAAGAGAGGCATTGTCTCATTCAGCAAAAGCCAGATGACGTCCGCTCGGCTGGATGAAGGTGGCATGGATCCCGCTTTAGCAAACGAGACATCGTACACCGCAAGGTGGCGCAGAGAACGCGTAGCCGCAGCTACGACCGCGTTCAGCAGGGGACGGACGACGTCCTTCTCGCTATCGAATTGGAAGCCGGGGGCCAATGCATGACCCACAGGATAGTCCCTTACTGTGTTGAGCTCGAGTCCAAGGTACGTTAAGCCATCGAAGTTTGGTGATCTGATGCAAGCCGGCAGGCACCAGTCCCTCGCATCTAAGGATAGAGATGTCACAAGATGCCCAAGAATGCCCGATCCTCGCAGCGCTCGATGTATGACCTCGATTGGCTCCGCCGAGTGATGGCCTGGTGACCGACTACTGGCCCCCGACATGACACAGTCGTTGGGACGGGTCGGCTTCACATCACAGCCATCTCTGTCAGTGAGAGCCATCTCGACCTCTTTGCCGTTGAGAATGATCTGGTCCATGAGCTGCCGCAGAGCTCGGTTTTGCTTGCCCTCGGCACGAAATCGCTCCTGCTCCAGCCACGACACTCGGCGTTGATCCAATGCTCTGAGTCGCTTTTCGTGATTGGTGCTCGGTGGCATCCCCAGTCCGCGCATCTTGCGCTTGTGAGATGCGTCGATCTTCTCGGTGAGTGCGGTCTCATCCTCGAGATCGTAATCGCGCTCCACCTCTTCTACAAACAGTGACAGTATTCGCAAAGCCGGACCAAAGACGGGGTGTTTGGCGATGAGTGTGGCACGATCGAGACTCGCCTCGCTGTTGAGATAATAGGCCTGGTGCTCAAACAGCACTCGAGCGTAGGTGCGCAGGACTTTCGACGCCATGTCTCGGCTCACCAGTCGTAAGGACTTGAGATCTTATGAAGAAGTGTTCTCGGCGATGTTCTCGAGCACTTCTGGCGGCATCGCCGCGAGAGTGGCGGCAGTCGACATGATGTTCTGTATGCTATGTCGTGTGGTGTGGTGTGGTGTGGTGTGGTGTCGCAGTTGCGTCGCTCTTGTGTGCTGTGCTGCGCCGTGTCGGAGTTGTGTTGCTGTTGTCTTTGTCGATGGGTCATGGAGGGGAAGTCAATCGGTTGGTGATCGCCGCTGGGAAGGTGCGTTAGTAAAGCTTACATCAGCGCGCTAGCAATGCCAGCAATCAGCTTTGCCAGCATGTGAATGTGAATATGAATGTGAATGCTGGTAGCGCGCACACGTTGAGACTCGAAGCCTGAGAGGCCTGTCGAACACGAGCGCCTATCGCAGCGTCAGTATCTCAACATCCACATGACACCCTCACAAACTCGGAACCCAAGTCGGTACTGTCTGCCACAAGCCCTGTCGTATTCTTCATATCTTCTCCTCATCAACCCAGTCAACCCAGCTAATACCCCCCATCCCCCCTCTCCGCCTTGTTCCCACCCCTGCCCTCCTCCGCAATAGCAACACCAGCACTACACCCCAACCGACTCGCCCCAGCCTCCAACATCTTCACAGCATCCCCCAGTGTTCTAATCCCTCCACTCGCCTTGACCTTCATCTTCCTCTCCGGACTCGCGAGCACCTCACAACACGCCCTCATCAACCTAACATTTTCCACCGTAGCCCCCTCCCCATTGAACCCCGTACTCGTCTTTACAAACTCAAAGCCTGCCTTATCGGCAATCACGCATGCTGCTACAATTTGCTGTGCGTTCAGTTGCGATGTCTCGAGGATTAGTTTGAGGACCACTGGGGCGGGCGCTTTTGCGCGAAGGGTTGAGAGTTCGGTGTATATCTTGGAGTAGGACTTGGAGATGAGGTCGGGGTAGTTGAGGACGATGTCGAGTTCGAGGGCGCCGGAGGTGGTGGAGAGAGAAGTTTCGTCGAGTTTGTGGGCCAGAGGATATGTGCCTTCGTGGAAACCGATTACGGCGGCGATGGGGATCGGGGTGCCTTTGAGGCTGGAGAGGGCGTGGGGGATGAAGTCGGGGCGGACGCAGACGGACTGTGGTGTTGAGCGTCAGCATGACTCGACCATATCGTATCTCACCATTCTCACAACCATAAACATACCGCAAACCCCTCCCTCCTCGCCTCCTCACACAACATCGTAACCTGCTCCTCCGTCGCATCAAGCTTCAACAACGTATGATCAATCGTGCCCGCAACACCACTGCTCGGCACCTCATACGTCCTCCCCTCCCTCACCACCTCTTGCACCTTCCCCTCCACCTCCCTTATCAACACCACCCACTCCTCCACCCCCACCACCTTCCCACCACTCATCTCCGTCGTCATCTCCGCCCGTCCACTAACCTCCCCCTCTCCGCAAACGCCGGCGGCAAAGTGCCCACCCCACTAGCCTTCCTCTCACCACGCGTGTTGTACTCGTTACTCTCGTCGTTCGTTTCAGAGCGCTCTGAGATGGGAGGGGGTCGTTCGGAGGAAGCGTTGTTGACTCTCTGCTGGAGGGCGGCGAAGTTGTTGGGATCGCTGGAGGAGCTGTGGAGGGTAGGGTTTTTGGGGAAGGAATCGCGGTCAGGCTGTGTTGAATACATGGCTCATCATAATGCATCTGTACCAGAGATGAGCCGTGGTGGGATGGTGGTCTAGATGGATTGAGTTAAGCGCCGAGGTGCGCTGGGGTTGGGATTGGGAGAGGTTCGAGGGGACGTGGGTGGGGAGAACATGATTGCATGATATGATGCAGAAGCGACATTCAGCCAGAGACTGCGGAGAGCTGCAGCATACGAGAGGATTGGCAGAAAACTTTGTCGAAGGCAGGAGGAAGGCATCACGTGAGGTGTCAGGATAACAGCATCATAGACAGCACCAACGTGATTTGCAATTGTTTTCATTGGCATTTGCAGACCATGCAGGGATAGGACTCCTCGACGGGGTATCTGGGTCCTTGCTCTGGCTCGAGCAAAACAGAAACAGCCAGAGATCGCATCAACCACACCATCTCACCTCCGCCATGCATCAAGATATGACAGAGTGTACACCGGAAACGCCAATTTGTCCCCTTTTGCGCAACGCAGCATCCGAAAGAAGAATGTAGCCGTGTCCATTTGCGTCCATCGCGGTTGGTAGCCGGCAGAACGAGTAGATACTATGTAGTATCTACAATCTGCCAGCCGAGGTCGATATCGTGCCATGCACCCTCCGTTCCGTTATTCATCCCACCGCCCTCATGTCATCGTAGCAGGCGAGTCGTTTACTTTCTCCGGAAAGAGCAGCCCTCGGTAAGACGGGCCTTGCCACCGGTTGGCTGGCAGAGCACCTGTGAGCAGCCGGCGCAGGCGACGACGGTCTGTGCGTGCGAGTAGACGGTGGTGATTGTGAAGCAGCCGGGGCACTTGACGTCCATAAAGAAAGAGCGTGGGCCTGGGACGAGAGTCTGTGTGTTGTGTTAGAGATGGTGGTATGCGAGGGGTGTGGTTGATGAATATGCATACCTTCAGCTTGTGCTTGCGCGCCTCAGCCTGTGGGCTTGGGTTGAGGAGATCCTGAGCCAAGACCTGTGGTGTCCATGTTAGCCTGCGCTGTCCTCCTGCCTGTGTTTCTCGTCTCTTGAATGTGTCTGCAGAGCTTCCCAATGTCCTCTTCGCCGTTTTAGTGCAGTCTCGGCTGTCGTGTGCCTGATGGCGAAGAGGACAGGGGCGCCCGCCACAGCACCTCTCGAGCGCTGCGACGTACCATGATTGCGGTGTTTCGATGTTATTTGATGTCGGAATTGGTTTGTCGATGAATCGTCTCGGGTTTTGACTGTGGTTGTCGACGTCGGCGATGCGTGCGCTGGTAGATCAAAGTCGATGGCAAATTGAGAATTGGTGCGGAGTTTGCTAACTTCGTGGACGTCCGTGCTTTTTTGTGCCAAGGTTTAGTCATCCTTGCAACTTCGCGAACGCTCTTTCTCTCATCACTTGACAATGAATCACAATTACGCATGTGAATGACTGGTCTATTGCTCATCGAAGCTAGCATCGGTTCAAAAGCCACGCTTAGGCCATGAGACTCTTGCCGTTCAGTCGGGCGACGAGATTTGGCATCAAGACGGTGACTCAGTGTTTCAGCATGCACAAGACTATCGACTTGTCACTTTGCACTCCCACGGGACAGGTCAGATCTTGGACTAGGCTTGTTCCAACGTGGCGCTGAGGGTGAGTCGAAGATGCGGAGTCAGTTGCCTGCAAGCATCATGTGAAGCAAAAGAGTGTCTGATTAAGTCTAACACTCTAGCCATGCCTCAATCCTTCTGGATAATCCTACTTCGCCACGCACCAAAGCACCGTGGACTTTTGCACACAGTAATAAGGACAAAAACCGAAAGTGATGACTCTTCCCTTCCTTCGCCACCCATCACGCCCCCCTATGCCCCATGTTGTTCCTCCCCATCGCCATCGCTAAATGCTTACAACTCTCATCGAGCCCTGTTAAAGCTACACAACACACACTCTGTCAAGTGCAGTCTATTTCCTTCTTCCCACCCTGTACCACGCTCCCACCACACCATTAGTTGCAAGAGTATCCGATACGGAGAGTATGATATGTTGATAAAACTCATGCTGCTGATAGGGTTCCCTGAGGAGATAAAATCTTAGGTCGTAATCTTCGTCGTCAAAAAAGCTTGATGAAACAACCAAAGGAGCGGCGAAGGTTGAGATTGGTGGCTGCGTGCAGATGAGGATGTTCGCGGAGAAGTATGAGAGAGACTAATGCACAGTGCCGTCGCGATTGTGTGACACTCTGTGGAACGCATTACCAGAGTCTGGGTGCGCCCACGAGCGGAGACGGCAGCGAGGAGAGATGGTCAGTCGGATCCTCTGTGGATCGTAGGACCGTGTTGCCACGATGTAGACCGAGGTCAGCCGCTGTTCTTGTGTCGCGGAGCTTTGGTGCTGCTCGCTACCACGGCGTACTCGTCATCGGGATCCCACTGTTCGGGCTGGAATTCCGGGTTGAGGAAGTGGGCCGTGTTGAAGTGGGAGCTGCGACTGTTAACATTGATACTACACATGTGATTATGGGTTGATCCTCACTTTCGGAAGATCGACGTCTGGAACGGCATCGACGACGCCTGCACAAAGTTTTCCTCGAGCTGCCAAGCTGATGGTCTGAATGGACCGCCACTGAGCTGATGCTGGAAGTCCGGATGACCTAGCGTATGCTGAGGAACAGTGGTTCGTATCGCCAGCTCATGCGACATCTGTGTCGGTGGTGTTACCATTTGGGTTGGTGTGCTCGCGGACACATACATAGGCTGCGACTGGACATGCGGCTGAGGGGCTGGTGCAGGAGGGGTGGGCACTGCCGGTGCACAAGATGGAACCGGTGCTGGCGTGCTGAAGAAGTCTGCACCTGAGCCGAAGTTGGAAGATGACCAGCTGCTGCCTTGCGACATGTTCGCATACGACATGCCAGGTATCGAGGTCATCCACTCCGATACACCAAGGTCTTGCACTGGCTCATAGGCTTGAGTTGCGAACTGCAAGTACGTTGGCACCGGAGCAGGTGGCGGTGGCGGTGGGGCTGGCAGGTCCTCTGGCTTGTAGAGCAGATCATAGTGACCACTGTGCACCGATCAGTATTTGACATGTTGGCGCCACAACTGTGACAGTGGACTCACGGTCTGTAGAGAAGTCTCACACTGCCGATAGTGTAGCCTCCATGGTTGACAGGGTCGAAGCGATGCATCGTGACCTCACTACCTTCACTACGGTCAAGGTACATGACCTCAAGCGAGATGCCGGCTGGGGATAGCAGAGCGTCCTTGAGCGCAACGAGTCCGACATGATCGATCTCTGCGCCAATAGGCTCAATCTGCAGCTTGCAGTACTCTTCAACAGTTTGGCCAAGTAGCCATGGCGCATACTCGTCGCGCGTCTTCATCCAAGCAGAAGTGGCAGTCTACAGCACGATTAGCTTCAAGTCGACGTTGTCTTGCCATGCCGTGTTCCGTACCCTGAGATGAGTGATGATGTAGTTCTGCTGCATGTCATCGTTGAAAGCGTTCTCCACAACTTCGATGGCGTTGCCGCCTTGCTGCATCGTTTCATTGATGCTGCGCAACAAGTCCCGGAACTCATCCGCGAACTCTTCGACCAGCATGGGGTCGAAGCCAGCCGTGACGATCACATTCTTCATTGACTCAAGACGACCCATCTCGAACATGATCGTGTTGGTGTCGCCATTGTGGATGAGAGCTTCGAAGTAGCCAAAGGCCACAGCTGTGAAATCTCGTCAGCATAGACTCAACACCATACACATCCATCGACCATACCTCGCCAGCCACATTTGCCATCTCCACGCACAGTCCGATAGTGCGAATACTTCTGCGGGAGTGTCTGCTAGTCCTTAGCACCTGGCCTTGCATGCCATAGCAGATCCAGAGGTTGTTGTCAAACATACAGTGGTCTTCGCCTGGTAGATGGGGTCTGCCGAAGCGTACTCGGTGGTAATGGCTGTGCTCGGTTGGCGTTGACCAACAAGCGGCCCCTGTTGGAGATCATCACCGGTCAGCCAGCACTCGGATGTTTTTGGTTCGCCATGTCGACGTTAGAAACACGATCCGCGCCGAAAGTCTAAAGGACACGACGACGACATCACTTCTTGTGAGGTGTGAGATGCGAAAGCAACTTACAGTGACTTCCGGTTCGTACTTGGCGCTGAGTTCTTGCATCTGCGCAAGCTCCTCATCAGTGGCTTGGTGGTGACCCTGGTAGTCGGCCATGGCGGATCGCTGATGCTGGCGGGTCTGAGCACGGGTGCGGTGCGAGAGCGTCGCTACTGAGTGGTGGCGGAAGGTTGGGTGCTGGTACGGGCCCGCGCCGACGGCCGCTAGAGGAAGCTGTGCTGGCTGCTCTACGGAATGTTGGGGGAGGTGATGGTGCTGCGACTGCTGATGGTGTTGCTGTTGCTGGACAGGCACAGGCACAGGCGGGCTCGGAGCGGCGAGAGGCAGCTGCAACGGCCGGTACACCAGCGGACCATGTGCTGTCTCATGGTAGTGCTGGGAGTGCGGGGGAAAGGAGGCTGCAGCGGGATGGTGGTGATGGCCGGCGGCGTGGTGATGGTAGTAGCTCGACGCAGTAGCGACTGGTTGTCGATGGTTCATCATTTCCAGGTTTCGCACGGCTCGCGGGCAAGCTACGTCCCTTTTGTTTCGCGGTCGAAGCCCGAGCTAAAGCAGCGAAGCGGGGCACAGCCAATTCTTTGGCGACCGAACTGAATTCTGATTTATCGACACCACCAACAGAGTTGTTTGCTGCGTTGCACCGGACAGCTCGACGTGTATTGCTGTGCTGTCAAGCGCTGATCGTTGGTGGTCGTGGCCGTGGCCGTGGTCGTGATGTCGTCCGCGGCAGGACGGCGACACTGGAATGCGGGATAGCACCGGGATATCTGGCGGCTGTAGTCGTTTGACGTTGGCAGTGGTGATGCACTTCGCTTCGTGCAGCAGCAGCAGCAGTGCAGTCGGTCCAGTCGAAAGGGTATCCCAGGTGTGAGAGGAGGATGTGCTTGGTAGATAGCGGTCGACGGCTATCTGCTCGCCTCAGCAGTGCAAAGGGAAGCACCAGGAACGCCGAAGGGACGGGAAGCACGCATGCAATGCACACGCCCGTCGGAGGTGGAGGGTATGCGTGTTGATCAAGGTCAGACAATCGACAGGGTAAGGACTGAAGTGACCACGGCAACCCCCAAAGTGTTCGGTGGCCCAGCAGGCTGGCTCGCCGTGCAGTACGGCGCTCGGAGGCTCGGACTGCGCTGCGAGACGCACTGGACACGAAACAGAGACCGGAGGGAGTGGAGGTGCGTGAGGTGGGTTGGGGTTGGGTGACGTGCGCAGTCGAATGCACTTCTTCCTTGCTGTAGAGTAACCTCCAGCCGGACCGGGGGGCAACAGAGACGTGCAGGAAGCAGAACCACAAAACACCGCGCAGCAGGTCAGGTCAGGTCAGGGCAGGCAAGCAGGTAGAGCTTCACAGCAGCTTGGGCAGCATACTCGCAGATATACGTTCCCAGCAGATCGCAACTGGCGCCAGATCCCAAGATCCACTCGCCGAAGAGAATACCCACATCATCACCTATTTCGCGAAGACGCCACCGGGCACAGGTGCAATCGATCATGCCAGGTACCAAAAGTGCAATCCGTCGACGAGCAGGGGGCTCATGATGTCTCCATAAACATCCAAGCCCAAGACCCGGCACGATCAGACCAAGCACTGCGCTGAGCAGCATGTTCCCGTGCTCCACCACTGCCTTCCAAAGGCCTATGTACACACGGCAACGTAAGCAAGCGCTAACGCTCTCTAACCAAGCCCGCCAACAGAGCCCTGCATTAAACGAAGAGGAGGAACCCAATGTATCAGAAAAGTGCGGGCAGCGCATCACCACTTCCCAAGGACCCGCGCAGACGGAGCATCTCCAGTCGTTGCTCGACTCGCTCCCGATGGGCACCTGCACAGCGCAACGCCATCGCAACACAAGAGACGACGCCGCGTCCTGTGCGTGACCCGCGTCGCCGCCCGCCCACCAGGTCGACCTGTGGGTAAGGGTTTGCCAATAGTCTCGTGAGGTGTACGACCAGATCTCGCAGCTTTGCACAGTCATTGAGTGCCACTCTGTCGTGCAAATCGCAAGATTCGAACGCCTCACCAATCTGGAAAGACATCTGTAGCTGCAGCAGCTGTCGCCATGACAGCGAAGACATTCAACCACGGAACATTTTGGTGATCTCCCACCAGGATATCATCATCTGCGACAAGTATAAAGTAAGTCCAACATTTGGTACGGGAATCGCATACATGTATCTCCTACACCTCTCGCTCGCGTACATCATGAACAGGGAACAAGCGACCGTGAGCCCTGGGCCGTTCAGGGCAGCCGAATCAACCAGCCGGTATCATTCGCCAAAAGTGATCAGTCGCATACAACATCCCTACCACTCCACCAAGCAGGCGGCAGATACTCCCAGCAGGTCGGTAACGCGAAGAAAGCACTTCGCAGCCTCGCTTGTCGCACATCTAGCAAGGGCCCTCGATCGCCACCAATGAGCACTCGGGGAAGCAACGTCGCCGATGCTGTGGGCGTTAATCCATCAAACAGTCGGGAACTGCGTATCATCACGCAACAGATCTGAGACAATCAAACACCTCTCACGACGCTGGCGCAACGGCGACGGCATGCCGAGGAATTCATAAGAGACCGGTCACCGGTACCTTCGGCCACGTTATCCACGCTACACATGCTCAATAGTGCCTCTTGTGTTGTGCCGTTCACCATTCACAGAAACCAGTAATTGCTCAGAACTGACGTTGCAAGCGCTCCTTCCCGCGGGGAAAGGCAGGCTGGTGGTCTTTCGAATCCCTAGCTCGGTGCAACGCAGCATGGGTATATAGCGAATGATGTGCGCCAGATAATCCGACCATGTCCGATAAGTGGATCCGGAACCACCATCACCACCACCACCTTGCCCTTGCGTCCCAGTGCAACGGTAAGAGCACTATAGCCCATATCAAACGAAAACACCTGGATGACCCTCCACCACATCGCAGTGCAAGCGCCTTTCCGCGTTTCGCGACGAGAGCAGTAAAGCGGGTCGCGAGGCTTGCCCACGATCGCTTCCAAATGTTCTCTAGCCTTGCTGCCATCACGGCTACTCTTGTCTCGCTCCCAGCAATGGATCTAGATGCATGGCGTGGCTGCTGTTCACGCCGCGCGACGATTGGAGGATTAGTTACGTGCATGCAAGTCATTTCCCTGGTGCTCGGTTCGGCTTCCGCTTCCCAGCAGCGTGCGAGGCCCGTGACGAAGGCATGCCCTCGAGGAGGTCCGGTGCAGAGGCAATGGGTGGTGGGCCTTGTGTTCCCATCACGCCGTCCTCGCCCTTGAAACCATCACCTTCGTTGAGCACAAACGATGCCAGCGAGCGAATTGCCGCTGTCCAATCCGCCACCGCGTGCATGCGATCCAGATCTGCACGACTCTCGATCTCGACGGTTCCGGCGTCCTGGTTAATCTTGCCACGCAGTTTCTTGTCCATGATCAAGAAGCCCACGATGTCCTGAACCTCGGGTATCGAGATGCTCAGCCGCTTTGCGATAAAGTCTAGGCGGAAGCGCGTGTATGGTGCGACGAGCTTGACGACGGCCTTGGTACGCATATTGCGGGTGACTTCGTCGATATTCTCCGCAATGAAGGGATCAGCAAGGAGGTCCTTGTTCTTCTGGAGGACTGTCTCATATTGATGGATGTCGTCCCGCTGGTATGCATCGACCAATTCCGTCATAGCCGCGATACGAGGATCGTTCTTGTATGGCTTGGTCTCCTGAGAATCGAACGGGTTGATGTCCGATCCCATGAGCATGGTCGTCAGGACAAGGTACTTTAGCACCTGGATGCGCTGCAACGAGCCTGCTTCGTCGTAGTTCCGGAAGGACTCGAAGAAGTCGCTCTGTGCGTCCTTCCAGTTCTCTGAGAAAGAATCGTCAGCCTTCCATACATGAACACCTGGAGAGTATCCCTTGCTTTACTTACCTTCGCTCATGTGCATCTTGCCACCACACTCACGAATCACGCCCATGATCTTGGGATGTGGTACCGCCGACCGAACTCTAAGCGCGCGCTGATACAAGCCCTACAGTTCCGGTCAGTTTGGAATCCTCGTTGCATACCAGAGAATTTGTCATACCTTCAAGCGCTTGTTGTTCCTCGTCTCCGAATACATTTGTATCTCGAGAGCGTAGGCCTCCATCGAGTACGTGCCTTTGCTGGGATCGTCGGTGCCGTCCTCGCGCTGGCATGCCTGATGTAATTCTCGCACTTTGTCTGTAAGACGAGCGTAGTCCTTCTGTGTAAGCCAGAGTCGCGCGAGCTTGGTGTTGGTGGACAGCCATAACCGCTCGTTGTTGGTCGCTTGGAACGATTCGAGGGTCTTGGAGTAGAAGTGCTCCATGCACTGGTTGGCTGCCTGGTCTTCTGCGTTCTTCTCGATAAAGTCGAGCATGTTGTTGATCGACTTTTCGGAGTAGTTACGAGTTACCGCCGATTTGACATATGTCAGTAGCTCGGTGTAGTGCTCGACTGCCTGGTGTCCACGTCAGTGCTGCACCTTCCGTCCAATATCTGCCTTCTCGTACCTTGTCATATCTGCCCAGCTTGAACTCGAGCTTGATGGCCTGCTTGAGTCCCTTGAATCCCCAGTCGCCCTTCTCTGGTTCTAATGCTGGCACACCCAAGAACTCATCAATCGCCTCTTCTGGGTTGTCGGTCTTCATCTGCTTTGCATTGTAGTATTTGTTCTCCACATCCACATCGCCGCCTTCTTCCTGGTCATCGTCGTCCTCGTACTCGAAGTCGTAGCTAGAGGATTTGTTAGTATCGAGCTCGCAACTCGTAGTCAGCACTTCCCACATACTTCTCATCGTCGGATGCTTGCATGAAGTCATCATCGTCCGACATGATCGCGGTCGCGCTCGGGGGTTGTTTGAGGTATGGATGGTCGGCTTCGTCGCCTGTATGTTATGTGGTTGCGCTGAGGATGGTGGAAAGGTTGTGGTGGTGTTGTGTTGTGTTGTGTTCTGAGATGTTTCGTTTGCTTCGACATTCAAGCTCCAGACGTCACTGAACTAGCGCGCTTTCCCCACGTGGCCCGTGCCACTGAGATCGCGCCAAGCAAAGATCTGCGTGAGCAAGAAGTCGCCAGAAGTCCTTGCCACTTAACTTCTCAACCACAATACCACCGTTCACTCCTTTCACCATCCTGCTGCAGCCGCTCAGCGGCCATTACCGCCAGCATGGGTGGCGATCTCAACTTGAAGAAGTCATGGCACCCAGCGCTTATGGTCAACCAGCGCAAGGTGTACAACGAAGAACTCAAGGCACTCGAAGAGCGCAAGAAGACCGACCAAGTACTCAAGGAGCGAGCTGAAGAACGCGCGATCCAGGAACTTGAGCGACTGCAGGAAGCCGCTGGCGGCAAGAAACGTACCGATCGCGTGGACTGGATGTACAATGGACCAGGATCTGGCGGATTGGGCGCTGGAGGTGGTGTGAGCGAGGAAATGGAAGGCTATCTGTTGGGAAAGAGAAAGCTGGACGGACTGGTGAAGAGGAATGAAGGCGAAGCCTTGAAGAAAGATGCGCCTCAGGATGGATTCATGGCCTTGAACAGCAATGCGAACAGTGCCCGAGATGTCGCGAGTAAGGTCAGCAACGACCCTATGCTTGCGATCAAGAAGCAGGAACAGGCTGCATATGAGGCTATGATGAGCGATCCGGCAAAGCGACGCATGCTCATGGCAACTGCGGGCAAGGAAGTGGAAGAGGATGAGAAGAAAGACAGCCACAGGAAACACAGGCACAGCCACCGGCACCGATCGCACAGGCACCGAGACGATGACGATGATGGGCACAGGAGAAAGCGACGAAGGCACAGCGATGATCGGGACGATGAGAGGCGGTCACATCGACACAGATTCCACAGACACCGCAGACGGTCGCCCTCAGAATCCAGGTCAAGATCTCGGTCGCGAACTCCGCCACGAAGAGACGCTCGTGACAGAGATGAGCGGCGCTCCAAGTCCGACCGACAACGAGATCGCAGTGCCTCTAGATCCCGCTCACCCCGACGAAGGCGTGACGAGGATGATCGCAGGGAGCGCAGAAGATCATACCCATCGCCGAAGCGCTCTGGCTCGTCTGACTCCCGTTCTCGGTCACCTTACAAGCCACGCCGAGACGATCGAAGGCGATCTTCTCCACCTCGCAGCAAGAGGGACAATCCTTACCGATCGCCGCCAGAGGACAGCACGAAGAAGGATGACACTGCTGAAGAAGCAGAACGCGCGAGAAAGTTAGCAGCCATGCAGACAAATGCGTCCGACCTGGAAGCTGATCGCAAGGCTCGCTTGACTGCCCTTGAGCAGCAGGAAGCTGAGCAGCGTGAGGAAGATGACAGGAAACGGTCAGAGAAGGGCAAATTCATCGGCAGTGTGAGGAAGGAGGCTGAGAATGTCGATCTTGGCCGGAGGCTGGGAGGAGATAGGCCGAAAGGTGCAATGCGTGATGATTGAGGAGGTTGTTGATGAAGATACACCGTCGGTGTATCGCAACCCTATATACCACACGTACCAGCGTTCTCGAATCCTTCTCCAGACCCCGTTCATTGTTCACTTATATGAAGGATGTGAATTGGCTTTCACTCATTCGTTGCAGAATCGATCCGACCCACGTGCTCGGTCGAGCCAAAGTCTACTATATTACAGTACACCTTGCTTACTCGTTCACAAGTCCATCAAATTTCAGGTACGAATATGCTGTACATGTATACAAACGTACATGCAAAGTCCAGATCATGTACGAGGATCACCTTGTAGGCCGGTATGATCGGTCAATGGGCTTCTGGAACGGGCATTTCGCTCGTCTAAGTATAGCTCGGGGAGAAGTGGAAGTGGGAAAGGGCGGAAGATGGTGGAGAGTGTTGGTGGTGGGTGGTGGGTTGTTCGCCGCGCCTGTGGGGAAAGTTGGCCGGGTGAACCTTCTTGTCGTTGACCATTCTCATGCTTCCCGGCTGCACATCTTTTGTTGTACATCTTCATCCTCCACGTCTGCGTGATCTTGATTCAAACTGTACGCGAAAGTGCGTGGACTTTGTAGTGAGATCATAGTGAGGCTTGACTTATACCATCATCCACTTCCTCGGAACCGGCGATCGGCATCCGCGGCGGCAAGAAGGGTATTAGCCTGATCATCATTGCGATTGCACTGACGTGCTGAGTCCCGAGTCCTGTATTTTGCGCAAGCCACCAATCTGCTACCGACACCTTCACCACCACCTGGACTCGACTCCGCCCCAGCCCTACGACCTCCTACGTCCGATTCCACCACCACACGACTCGCGCGCGCATCACCACACCCACGACATTTACCCGACAGCGATTGCGCGAGCTGGAGCCTTGGTAGAGAAATAGGTGGTACATCTTTCAGAAGCAAGCAAAAGTGCTGCGACAATGCCGGCTCTCTGTGGCGGGACGAAGACGGTGCAGCGCAAGCTGGTATTGCTGTAGGTATCCCATGCAAGCGCGACAAGATATGGAACCGCAGCAAGGCTGTGAAAGTGAGAGGCAGGGCTAACACAATGTCTATCCAGAGGCGACGGTGCATGCGGAAAGACATCACTACTGAATGTCTTCACGCGAGGATACTTCCCAACAGTATAGTGAGTACGCTCGATATCTCCCAGCCAGCCACCTCTAACACAGCACCCCGCACAGCGAACCGACAGTATTCGAGAACTACGTCCACGATATCTTCATCGATAACGTCCATGTCGAACTATCGCTATGGGACACAGCTGGACAAGAAGAATTCGACCGACTGCGATCGCTCTCCTACGATGACACACACGCCATCATGCTCTGCTTCAGCGTCGATTCGCCCGACTCGCTCGAGAACGTGGAAAGCAAATGGGTCGGCGAGATTGCAGAGAACTGCCCGGGGGTGAAGCTGGTGCTCGTGGCGCTAAAGTGCGATCTGAGAGAACAAGGACAGGATGAGGACGACGGAGTAGCGAATGAGCCGAAACGGAACATGATCGATTACAAGCAGGGTCTGGCGATAGCGGAGAGGATCAAGGCGTTGAGATATCTGGGTGAGTACAGCTACACAATTGGGAAGGTATGGGCACCCAGCAGCTGACGACCCTCCCACAGAATGCTCCGCCATGAAAAACCGCGGCGTCAACGAAGCCTTCACCGAAGCCGCACGCGTGGCATTACAAGTCAAGAACGTCAAAGGCGACAAATCCAGCGATGGCTGCGGCTGCAATGTCATGTAAGCCATCACATGCAACCCGTGGAAGCACAAACCAGGCACGTGGCCCGTGGCTTCTGCAATGCGATGCACATGTCCACCGAAAAGCACCTTTACGCCACAGTGCACATCACATACTTCGACATGGCCACCCAAACATGACTTACATATACCCCCGAGCCACCGAACCGAATTATACACCCGACCACGAAGATGACCTATTTATACTTACTACTACTTGCTTATACTTGGCCTGCTATTTCGATACATGCGATGGCGTTAAGGCGTAATGTGTTTTCACGGCGAAGAGGAAGAGACGCGTGTGCTATGTGTTGGTAGAGGTGGCAAAAGCAGCTACAGCGATTGAATGCTCATGCAGATGCATTGAGACAGCGGAGGACTGGAGGTGTCGCATTTGTGAATGAGACGGTACAGCGAGCAAGATCGAAAGTTACACATCAACCATGTTCACCCTTCTCATGTTCACGTGCTATTACAATGCAGGTGGGCCAAGCATGGTGCTATTCCCGGCTGCCGCAGTTTCAGGAGAGCAAAGCAAGCAAGCGGGGTGAGCTCGAGGAGCTTCATGATCAACGGGTAAGCAGCTGTCCTCCTACCACCTCACGTCGCTTCGTACCTGACAGTAGCGCTACATAGTTACATACCTCGCTCGTGAGGAGTAGAGCGCCTCGTGTGCCTTGGGTAAGTAGGTACATTCCATCTCTACTGTTCATACTTCACCTCCCGCACCACCTCATTCCCCATTTTCCACTACGTCTATTCCATCAAACCCCTCCCTCAGCGCCAGATCATCTGCACCAAATCAATCATGCCCGAACGTCATGGGACACTCCACGGCAAAGTGGCGATCGTGACTGGCGGGAGCATGGGTCTTGGTGAAGGTACTGTCTTCGATATCAACAAGGACCTTGGCCAGAAGCTCGTTCAAACCCTTCTAGAGAAATCCGTATCTTTCTTCAAAGGCGACGTCACAAACGAGAACCCATGGACCGCCGCCCTCAAGCACGTCCTCGACACCTTCGACCAGCTTGACATCGTCGTCAACAACGCCGGGGTCGTGCATCGCAGTGCTGTAAGTGTCACCCTTCCGCCCATTCAAACATGTTCGTCCTACAAACGAGCATGAAAAACAGCCCAGCTACGAAGTCCCCCAATCTGAGTATGACCGCATCATGAGAATCAACGTCTCATCCCTCTAACACTCCGCCAAAAAACACATTTTCCCGCACTTCAAGACCCAAGGCCAAAGGCCACGGGGTATTCGTCAATGTCTCTTCGATTTCTGCGCCGAGGTCGAGGCCGAATTTGGTGTGGTATGCGGGGAGTAAGGGGGCTGTTAGTGCTATCACGAAAGGACTCGCGGCCGAGTTTGCGCCTGCGGGCGTGAGGTGTAATGCGATTTGTCCTGTGGTCGCAGAGACGGGGATGGTGAGTAGTGTGTTGGGTGGGACTGATACGCCTGAGGGAAGGTATGTGTTTTGAGGGCGGCGTGGATGCGATGGTGCTGATCGTGAGTAGACAGAGGCTGCTTGCTGCGATTCCTATGGGCAGGATTGGGGAGCCGAAGGAAATTGGGAATGCTGCGGCTTTTCTGGCGAGTGAGGAGAGTAGTTTTATCACGGGGATTGAGTTTCCGGTAAGTATGGGGGTACTAGAGCTGATGAACTCCAGGGGTGTGTGCTGACTCTGGCTTGCACAGGTTGATGGTGGTAGGGCTTTGATGTAGCGACAGATTTCGGTGAAATACTCCCATGTCCCTTATTGTGTCAAAAAGTACCGCCATGTCCCTCTTATGTTAAAAAGTTCTCCCGTAGCCCTTGCATTGTTGCAAAAATACTACGATGTCCTTCGTCTATATGTAGTAGTCGCAGCATCGCGGGAACAACGCTAGGGTGTGTAGAATATACGTTTTAGAGGTTTTGCAAGAGGTAGAACTAAGAAAAGTATATGGTAATTAAGCGTAGCGACCGAGCGCTAGCCACACCGGAGTACGAGCTTGCGAGTACGTAGGTGAGGCGTTAGCGAGGGAGAGAAGCTCTATACCAGACCTCAACTAGCCTTGGCGCCCGCTCTGATTGGTCAACTTTCAAGTTTAAGGGTCACGTGACCTACCGCACTGTGCCTGTTGGCGAACTCGCAAACATATACTCGTCGCTAACGCCTATGTCGTCGTATAATAAGTACTATACGTCGGGTAGCGGTAGCGTAGATCGTACGCTACTTTATAGTCTAGAAGGATTAGTAGAGAGCTCTACTCCGCTACGCTTACCTTTAGAGGTTTATAACCGCTAATAGCACATTTTATACTATAAATCTAATGTTCTTATATATTCACTTATTAGTAAACGCTAAAACCTTAAGATTTTAAGACCTAAAATTTTCAGATTTTAAGCTTTATATAAGTTATAAGTTATATACTTTTAGTATTTTAGGGCAAAACACGACATATTCGAAAGCTCTTATTAAGGCTATTCTAACGATCTATAAAGTAGGCCACTGCCCCTAGAATTAAGGGAGTTCTACCTTATTTAATTTGAATAGCTTAAAGTTCTCTTTACCCTATTTCTTTAGCTCTAAACGCCGCGGAGGTGCCTAGCTATATTAGGCAACTCCTAGGTAATAGTAGCCTAGGCTACAGTACTACCGGCGCCTACGGCTCTATAGGCGAAGCTCCCCTAAGATAACTAGTAGTAACTTATAGAGGACGTAAAAAGTATAGAAACTAACGATTAGCTCCTATACCGGTCTCTATAGGTAATAATCACTTAGCTACGTACGGCGCTTATACTATCGTATTACCGAGGGTAATAAGAAATAAGGACGACGTCTTAGGCGATTAGTAAGGCCACCTAGAATTAACACCCCTATAGCTAGGTATCGGTCGCGGTATCGATACTAGGCCCCCGCCTAACGTACGATATAGTTACGATCCGTATTATAGTAAAGGAAGACTAGGCCAAAGTTACGAAGCTATCGAATAAGGAGCTCGCCTAACGAATTAACTAACTAGGGGTGGTCGTAGTGAACTAATAGTCTAACGGCACTCTATAGATCTATACTAGCTCTACTACTACTAGGAGGCACCTAGAGGCATAGCTATAGTAGGTATCTAAGGTTACGGTATTAGCGAAGGTCTTAACGAAGCAATTTACGATCCTAGTCTACGATATACCTAAGGAGTTCGACCTCACTAACTAAGGTCACCTACGTACTCTCTAAGAGGACAACCCGGTTACTCTTAACTCTCTAATCTAGAAGGCGACTTAGCTCTATAGGAAATAGCTAGAAGGTAAGAAGGCCTCGGCGCTAATAGTATAGCTATAAGACGCGAAAGCGGCGGATCTAGCGATAGAACAAGGCCTAATCTAGTAATATAGCCTTAAGATAGTAGAAAAGCACTCCTTATCCTTTCGTGTCCTCTAATACTTCAAATGCTAATAGTATAGATACTAAACCTACGCGTATATAAACAAGTAGGCCTACTCAAACTATATAGTATTACGGGCAGCCCGCGACCCCCTACTATAGCTACGTCGGCCCGGCTGAACCGCGGACCTTCCGTATCGGGTTAGCGCGGCTTAGCTTTGCTTTATAACTTCGCCGCGCCTCGCGCTCCTCTTTCGTAGCTTCGTAGAACAACAACTATCTCGTTCGGACCCTATAATACGCGCGCCCTTATAGTTTGTTCTACTACCCTACCTAGATCGCGGATCTAGGTAAGGGACGCGTAATAATAGGAATAGACAGAACCGTAGAACTCGAGAACGCGTAGAGTCGTATTAGAACATAGAACACGGTAAGGCGTATAGCGCGTAGATGCCTAGAGAACGTAACGTAGCGACATTATTAGTAGGTAGTCGCGCGCTCGTAGATAGTTAGGATATAGGCACCGTCACGCCTCCCCCGAACCTAGACAATATGACTTTATAAATAGCGAACGGCGGTATACTACCGCTACCTAAGCCTAAGGGCAAAAGCAAGTAGCGTATATCTCTTTTCCCCGACCTCTCCTCTTTTCCTTAGAGTTAGATATAGGACGATAACCGGCGGGTTATAGTAGATACCGGTGTCGCGCTATAATAAGAGATTAATAAAGCTTACTAGAAGGCCTTCGAGCGAGAAGAAGGTAGTAAGATTGACTTTATAGAACTGTTCGAGTTCAAGCTCGAAGAGAACCTAGGCGGCGACCTAGACGAGGTGTATCTATCACTCGACGAGGCAGAATATATTCTCGTATCCGAATACTAGAATGTTACCCTAGACAACCTTACGACCCTTACATCCTAACACCCGAAGACTACCTACGACTTCGTGCTATAAGTAGTTAACACGGCGATTACTAAGGGTAGACAACTCGATGTAATAGAGCGAGCTAACGACCTCTAGAACACCTAGTACACTACGCTATACACCGAATACGACCGTATCTATAAGATGCTACGAAGTAAAGAGCTTGTTATATAGAAAATGGTAGCAGATCTTAAGAGTAAGAAGGATTACGACCTAGCTAAGTTATAAGAGCTAGAGAAGAAATATAAGGAAGCTAATAACCTATATAAGCAGTTTAGCGAGATCTACGAGAAGGAGAAGAAGAAGGTACAAGATACTAAGGTGAAGAACTAGGCCCTATAACAAGAAGTCGATGATCTAAAGGCTCGGCTTAAGGTAGGAGATACTATATAGAACGGAGGTAGGGGCCGCTTAGGCCGCCGACCCTCTCGTTCCCGCCTACGCGAGACCTTACTCGAGTAGCTATTACGTAGGTATCGCGAAGCTACTAGTAGAGGTAGCGGTAGCGGTAGTAGTGATAACGATAGAGACGACTATAACCGTAGTAATAATAGCCGAGGACGTAATAACGACCGTCCGCGACTAGGACCTAACAATAGTCGTAACTCGAGAATACGTAACACCCGTACCTAGATACTACTAGTTAACCTTCTAGAACGTCTCTTTACTATTAACCGCACCCTTACTCGCGGTATAGAGATCGGTAAGGGTGTGCCTAACCCTAAGTACTTTGAGAACGATAATGACCCTAATTTCGATAGCTAGTATAGTAGTGTTCTCCTAAAGCTAACTATAGCAACCTTCCGTACTAAGGCAGATAGTCTACGCTTCGTATATAGGTAGACGTAAGGTAATCCTTAGCGAAGCATTAAGCCGAGGATCCCTATGCCTAGACAGTAGTCCTTTAACGAGTTCAAGACTAGAGAAGAGTTATTAGATTAGATAATACGCTAATATAGTATACGTAATAAAGGAACTAAGGCTATAGTTAATATTGCTACCTATAAGTAAGAACAAGGCGAAACCTTTATAGCCTTCTATACACGCTACTCGAAGTTACGCGCCTAGATATTATAGACCGATAAGACCGAGCTTATACTATTCCGTAACCGACTAAACCGTAAGTACTTTATTAAGACCTTCGGCGACCGCGAAGTCGACCGCCGCCTAGATAGTATATAAGATATTATCGAGGAGTACACCGTACTAGACGAGAGCTTCTACGAGACAGATCGACTATACCCGTAGAAGGAGCGCCCCCGTAGTAATAGTAACTCGAACGGTAATAGCGGCTAGAATAACTAGAACAACGGTAACGTAGTTACTAGTACCGCTACTAGTATAGTAGGTACCTTAGTATAGCGCCTACTATAGTACGCTAGTACTAAGAAGAAGGAGGATCTACCGATATATCTATAGAACCTACCTATACTTAACCGTAAGTAGCGCGAAGACCTTAAGAAGTAGGGTAAGTACTACCGCTACCGTATAGGTTCTTACGTATCGACTAACCCTAAATGCCTAATATATAGGTACGATAGCGACTATCGCCCACCGCGTCTACGTAATACTACGCCGAATCCGAACGCGAACCTCAGTTCCCTAGCCGCCGATCCGTAGTAGGGAAATGGCACGACCGCTACCTAAGCGTAGTAGATAGCGGTTAGCCGAACTTCCTAGGACAGAAAGAGTATAAGATTAAGAGACACGGAATGCAAGAGACGGTAATAGACTATAGTAAGGAGCTTAAGATATTGGTATATGTACTAGATAAACAATAGCTAGCTATATACCCTTATATATTGTTACCCGTAATAATATAATATAGAAAGGCTCGAGGCCTTATAGATTCTGCTTCTACCTCTCCCTTTCTTAACTAGAAATTCATACGCAAATATATAATACCGCTAATCCCTTTAACGCAAAGCCGACGACTAACACTAGGAGATAGAACGGCTACTATACGGCAGATTATATACGCGGCCCTTATAGACGTAGTTATCGGCGATTATTACGAGCAAATGTTATACTACGTTACCGACCTCGAATATAACATCGTCTTTAGCCTACCGTAGCTTATAGCGTACAACCTAAACATCTTCTAGGAGATAGGCGAGGTGGCATTCAGATCGGATTACTACTTTGGTCACTGTCTATAGAATAAGACATCGACAATAGTATAATCCCTAAACTATCGCGAGAAGAAGAAGTAGGCACTAGTACGGTACGGACTAGAGCCCTTTACTAGAGAAGTAGCGAGCTTTATAGTAGGAGGGGCGGAGCTAAACGTCTTATTATATAATCTAGAAGATATAGACGATGAAGAAGTGGACTACTAGGGCGTTTCTTAACGCGCGTAGAGAATGTACGCGTACCGGCCTAGGGCTAAGTGCTTCTACATTATGCCTACTAGGCGTAAGAGCGACGACGGAGAGCTTAAGCTAAGTATAATAGCTACTAATAATCTAGACTAATTCTTGAATAAGTAGTTCAATTATAACCCGAAGGAGAAGTTACCGCCGATATACTACGATATTACGGACGCTTTCTTAGCTAAGGATTATAAAGAACTCCTACCTTACCGACTAGGTATAGATCATAAGATTCACATTAAGCCTAATAGTCTATAAGAGCTACTATACCGCAAGCCCTACGGCCTAGCTAAGAAGGAGAACGAGGTAGTTAAGAAATGGCTAGACGAGTAAATATCTAAAGGGAAGGTACGGAAAGTAGGGCAAAAGACGAGCTAGTCTCCTATACTAGTACTAGTAGTACGTAAGCCTAGAGGTGGGCTACGTGTTTATATCGACTATAGAGGATTAAATGCGATCACTATTAAGAACCGGTATCCGATTCCCTTGATATAAGAGACGCTTAACCGTATATACGGTAAGAAGTACTTCACGAAGCTAGACATTATAGTAGCCTTTAACAAGTTACGGATAGCTAAAGGGCACGAGTAGTTGACGGCGTTTGCGACACGATACGGCATCTACGAGTGTCTAGTACTACTATTCGGCTTATATAACGGACTAGTATCGTTCTAATTATATATTAACAAGGTCTTATAAGAACACCTAGACGACTTTATGTCGGCCTACCTAGATAACGTACTTATCTTTAGTAACACCTTAGAGGAGCACATTGAACACGTGCGGAAGGTTCTTACTAAGCTACGCGATGTAGGACTTATAGTAGATATCGACAAAAGCGAATTCTACTAATAGAAGGTGAGGTATCTTAGGCTAATTATAACCCCTAACGGTATCGAGATAGACCCCGAGAAACTCGAATATATTTAGACATAGGAAGCTCCTAAGAACCTAAAGGATGTCTAGGCCTTCCTTAGATTTGCTAACTTCTATAGGCGGTTCATCGAAGCATTTTCGCGTATAGCTACTCCTCTTATAAACCTGACCAAGTCGGACGGACTAAGCAATCACAAGAACAGAAGGATTTAATAGTCACTAGATTGCTAACGAGCCTTTAACAATTTGAAAGCTACGTTTAGTAAAGCCGGTATGCTCGCATATTATATACTAGGTAGGGAAACGGTAGTAGAGACAGATTCTTTAGATTTTGTAAACGCCGGCGTACTTTCGTAGTATAACGAGAAGGGTATACTACATCCTATAGCCTTCTACTCGAAGAAGTTAAGTCTATAGGAGTGTAATTATGAAATCTATAACAAGGAACTGTTAGCTATTATTAAGGCTTTTAAGGAATAGAGACCCGAGCTCGCCTATAAAGTAGATAATAAGGACTTATAGCTAGTTAAGATTTATACCGACTATAAGAACCTAGAATACTTTATAAAGACAAAGTAGCTAAATCGGCGACAAGCGCGTTAGGCTAAGTTCTTATTATAGTTCAACTTCAAGATAATATACTGTCTAGAACTTTAAGGTATAAAGCTAGACAGCCTAACGAGACGTAGCTAGGACCTTCCGTAGGGGGTGAACGACCCTCGGAACTAGCATTAGCATTAGACATTACTACCTCCTAAGCGATTCCTTAAGATTGCCTTACTATAGGCAATAGTAGAAGATACGCCGGAAGAAGAGGAACTAGTATAGCTAGACCCTAAAGCTGAAGAGTTTATGCCTATAGAACGAGATACGCCTACTAAATAACCGGCGACGCGTAAAAGTTAATAGGAAGCCGAACTCGAGTATCGAATGTCGACGGCGTACGTAACCGATAACGAGCTTAAGACCGCGATTAAGGACCTATAGAAAGACCGCACTCCTATACTACTATAGAGAGCGAAGATTTACCTAGTATACTATAAAGTAGATAGCGACCTACTATATATTCGAAATCAATACAACGGCTAGAGCTTATAGGTACTAAATGACTAAGCCTTATAGACTAGGATAATTAAGATAAACTATAACGCTCTAGTAGTAGGCTATCTAGGACGAGCTCGTACTTATAAACTCGTAGTACGTAAATTCTACTGGCCTAGATTAGCGAGATCCGTACGTAGATATACCGCGAATTGCCGTACCTACCGTATAACAAAATCTCTATACTCCTAGCCACTAGGATTATTATAGCCACTTCCTGTTCTAGATCGGCCTTAGAAACATATTGTAGTCGACTTCGTTATCGGACTCCTAGATAGTACTCTTGACGGCATAGTCTATAATAACATTATGACCGTTACTAATAGGCTTACTAAGGAAGTCGAGCTGATCCCTATTAGCGTAATAATAGTATAGAATACGGCAAGGCTTTTCCTTAAACATATGTTCTGTCGGCGCGGGTTTTCTAACACTATTATATTAGACCGTAGTAAGTAGTAGGTTACTACCTTCTAGAAGAAACTCTATAAGATACTCCGTACAAATCGTAAGCTAAGTTCTTCGTATTACCTAGAAACTAATAGATAGTCAGAACGTACTAACTAGGCGATAGAACAGTATCTTCGTATATTTACTAATAAGGTATAGGATGACTAGGCAGAATAGCTATACCTTACTTAGTTCGCGATCAATAATTACCTGTCCGAGACTACTAGTATGTCGCCGTTCTACGCTACCTTAGGCTACAACCCTAAGTTTATAGAGCGAGTTGACCTAAACGCTAGAAAGGAGGGAGGACTGACTACTCTCTAGCGACTAGATACGCGATTAGTAGAAACCTTTATACGTTAAATTTGCGAGCTTTATAAGCACCTTTAAGAGAATATACGAATGTTATAAGCTCTCTAAGTAGAAGTAGCAAACCGCTACCGAAGCATTCCTCTAGACTATAAGGTAGGTAATTAGGTATATCTTAGCACTAAGAACATCCGTACGACTCGACTATCTAAGAAGCTAGACAGGAAATATGCCGGCCCTTACTAGATTACGGAAGTTATGCCGGCTAGACTCTCTTATCGACTAAAACTATTAGACGCTCTAGTAGGACTTAATAACTGCTTCTATACCTCACTACTATAACGAGCCGACCACCCCGATTTCCTACTACTTAAAGGGTAGTATCTAGCGCCGCTACTACCGATAACTATCGAACCTAATACTACCGAGGCTAATATAGTAGCCGATATAGTAGTAGTACCTACGTATATATACGAGGTAGAAAAGATCCTTAATATATATACCCGTAAGCGGGTAGGTAAGGTAAAGAAGGGGTATAAGCGCAAGGTAGATATATAGTATAAGGTGAAATGGGCTAGATATTAGAACGAGGAGGATAGTGAGACCTAGTAACCTATAGAGGATATACTTAAATACGCGGCCGCCGCTATTATAGACTTTTACTATAACCGGCCGGAGTTGTCTACGCCTATAGGCTTCGTAGCTCTATCTAACTAGTCCCTACTAGCTACTAAGGTGCTCGGGCTCAATACGACTAGGGTTATTCTAAAAGACACCGTTACGAATGAGTCGCCTCGAGCCTTACCTCTAATAGAATCTACTCCGCACATATTCGATACTCGAGTAGAGCCTATAGAGCCTATAATAATACCTAACTTTGGTCATAAGGATTATACGCGAGTGCTAGCCGAAGACAGACGTAGGTCTAGGGCAAGCTAGCTAACTAGGCAATATGTTTCTCGAAGGAAGCCGGTCGAGGATAGTCTTAATAGAGCGAATACGATGTTATCGGATAACGATAGGGTACTAGAGGATAATTAGGCGTTCGCGCGATTATAGAGCTCGATAGGTAAGTAGCCTTATAAGGTAGATAACGCTTAGAGGACTAAGGCGTATTTTAGGAGGGGGGATACTATCACGGGTAGCCCGCGACCCCCTACTATAGCTACGTCGGCCCGGCTAAATCGCGGACCTTCTATATCGGGTTAGCGCGGCTTAGCTTTGCTTTATAACTTCGCCGCGCCTTACGCTCCTCTTTCGTAGCTTCGTAGAATAATAACTATCTCGTTCGGACCCTATAATACGCGCGCCCTTATATATAGAAGACTATATATCTAGGGACTATATATCGGCTACGAGACGGTACGCGAGCTATCCGGGGCACTACCTATCGTATAGCGCGGAATGCCTATAGCGGAAACTAGCAAAAAACAAGGCAATTATAAACAGAACCGTCGCCCTAAGATTCTACGGTAACCGTAAGGCTAGTCTATACCGGAACTAGCTAGCGGCGGTCGGGTATAAGCGCCCTAGGGCCGAGAATAATATAAAGGATACGTAACCTAGGGCGTACGGGAGGCTACGTACTCTACTAGCTACGGCGAGGGAATCTAACTAGGCCTAGCTCCCCTTTAGTATATAGCCGATAGGCGTAGACTAGGACGTATAAGGTAGTAGGATATAGGACATTATAGAGGAAATGATTATCAATACCGATAACTAGCCTCGATACGCTTAGTATTATATAGTATAACGTTAACTATAGCAAGGATATAGTCTAGAACCATTTCCTATACGAGGCGGACCCGTACGTCTACTACGTCCTAGTAATCTAGGAGCTATAGATTAACCCGTACTATAAGAGACTAACGACCTATAAGTTACTAGGCTATACGATATACCTACGAGGCGACGGTAGACCCCGTACGTGCTTCTATATTAGTAAGGACATACTAGAATCCGACTAGGAGGTAGTATACTACGTAGACGAAGAAGGCGGGGGCGATATTACCTCCCTCTACGTAGGTAGTACCTAGATATACAACCTATATATATAACCGCTAGCCTCGAGGTCTAGCCGCGACCTTAGGGTCTATAGATACCTAGACAGTACGCTTAAGAGACAAGGGTACTATATCGTAGTAGGAGACTTTAATATATACTACCCTTCCTAGGAAAGCCTTATATAGCCGTACCCTATAGCCGACGAAGTACTCGACTTGATAGTAAGTAACGTAATTGCCCTAAATACCCCGAAGGACCTAGGTACCTAGAAGAGAGGGGGACTCTAAGGTACGATCGACCTCTCCTAGATCTTAGATAGCTACTACTATATAGTAACCTACTATAGGATCGAATATAAACTCGAGGCGTCGTTAGACTATATACTAGTTAGGACCTCTATTATAATATAGATATAACGTATACTAGCGAGAACCCCTAAGCTAAGCTAGGGAAAGGCCTACTAGGCTAATATCTAGGCGTACCTCGATAACTCCGAGAGGCTAGTCTAGATCGCGTAGTAGTAATATAATAGTAAAGACGAGATAGACAAGGTAGTCTAAGGGTTAATAGACGAAATAAGAAAAGCGACCTTACTTTACGTTCCGCTTACCTAACTAATAATATAGTCTAAACTATACTAGACGCCGAAGTACACTACGGTAGTAAGAGAAGTAAGGAGAGCCCGCCGGGTGTAGACGAGTAGCTATAGCGAGGAGGCCTAGAACGTATATAGGGAGATATACTAATAGAAGAAGGCTATAATACGGAGGGAGAAAGTAGTCGGCTAGAGGGCTATAGTAGAAGAAATCGCCGGTAAGCTAGCGAGGATATAGAAGCTAGCAAAATAGGCCCGATAGGACCCTATATAGGGCCCCTCCTTCTCTATCCTAGCGCTATAATCGCCTAGTAGCCCGGTTAGCGACCCCGAGGCTAAGGCGCGTCTACTAGCTAGCAAGTTCTTCCCGCCCCTAGTCGAGGCCGATCTAAGCGACATAAATAGCTCTACTCCCCTAGCCCTAAGTATCGCGGTCTAATAGGAGGTATCCGAGGGAGAAGTTACCGCTATACTTAGGAAGTTACCGGCGAAGAAAGCCCCGGGGCCGGATAGGATCCTAAACGAGCTACTAAAGAAGTATAGAGATTAACTAGCCCTAGTAGTCGTAGCGATCTTTAACGCCTGCCTATAGACCGGATACTACCCGATAGTATTTAAATAATCGACGATAGTAGTCCTACGTAAGCCGTAAAAGGAAGACTATACGTAGGTAAAGTCGTACCGCCTAATTACGCTCCTTAATACTCTTAGGAAGGCGCTTAAGAAGCTAGTTATAACGAGACTTTCCGAGGCGGTAGAGGAATACTCCCTACTCCCGGACACCTAGATAGGTACGCGCCTATAGCGATCGATACTATCCGCGATAGAACTTATTACCTCTTAGGTAAAGGCTATCTAGTATAAGAATAGGGATAAGGTAGCATCCTTACTTAGTCTAGATATATCGGGAGACTTTAACTACGTATTATACCCGCGGCTACTCTATATCCTAAGGTCGAAAGGACTCCCTAAGTAGCTTATTAACTTCGTACGGTCCTACCTCTAAAACCGTAGCACGTCGATCCTAGTCGGCTAGTACAAAAGCCTATTTCAAGTAGTCTATACTAGAATCCCGTAAGGCTTAACGCTAGTACCTATTCTGTTCCTCTTCTTTATAGCGACGCTACTCCTAGCCCTAGAATCCTAGAACACCGCTACGAGCGGCTTCGTAGACGATACGAATATCCTAGCGTAGTCTTCCTCGACTAAGGAGAACTATAGGCTACTAGAAGAGAAGCACAAGATCTACGAGGACTAGGCTAGGAGGCACGGGGCTCGGTTTGCCCTAGAAAAGTACAATCTAATACACTTTACGCGCCGGCCACGGTTCTATAATATACAAGCTTCTATCTAGATATAGGGGTATACGACTAACCCAGCAAATTAGCTTAGGATCCTCGGACTATAGGTAGACCCGGCGCTACGGTAGAGGAAGTACGTATAGGCAATATTACGGAAAGCTAAACAGAATATAGCATTATACTAGAGGCTCACTACGTCTATATAGGGGGCGGACTTCCGGTAGTTACGACTTCTATATACGGCTATTATACGGCCAGTCCTTACCTATAGTAGCCAAGTATAGTCCTTAGGCGAGAGGGCCTACCTATCGAAGGGACTCGTCGCGCCGCTAGCGAAGATCTAAAACTAATGCCTAAGGAAGGTCACCGGGGCATATAAGTCGACACTAACGAGGATACTTAAGTACGAGACCGCTATACCGCCGATCGACCTATATATCTAGGGACTACGGACCTCCTACTTAGGCAAGTCGGCACAGTACCTAGTATAGAAGGTCATCGCTAGTGTAGTCGTAAGGGCTCGCGAATCAGTACTAGCGTATAGGGGCATTCGACCCGGAAACGAGCCGAACTACCGGCTAAGGGACGAACAGCTAGCAATATAATAGGAAGGTAAGAAATCGTTTATAGAGCAACTATAGAAAGAGAGGTAGAACAACTAGGTTGTAGGGTATAGTAGACGCCCTTAGCTAGCGGGACAACCTAAGGAATAGTTAGCTACAAAATCCGCGGTTAAGCACCCCCCGAAGCTTATCTACTACCGCCTTACGAGGGTATAGAGTAGTATAGCAACCTAACTACGAAGCGAACACATCGGCCTCTAGGGGTACCTATTATAGAGGAAGGTTCTAGGATATACGAATACTAGCTACCCCTACGGCTATCGCTCCTAGAACGTACGGTACGTACTCCTCGTCTATCCGAGGTGGTCGCTAGGAAGGGGGGAGTAGATAGTAAAGGCGAGGAACCGGACGATTAGGGCACTTCTTAACAACGCTAAGGACCTACGGCGTATTAGGAACTAGATACTAGAGAAGGGCTAGCTAGAACAGTACCGCCTAGTAGGAGTAGTATAGGAAGAGAGGACACGGCGTAGCGCGACGAGACCGGCTAGGAGCGGGGGCTAACGGGGTAGTGATATAGACTACGTACGTTCAGAGGGAAAGCTAATCTAGATAAGGAGTAGTCGGGAGCGGGAAGGGTTTTCACCTATTCGGGTTTCCCTTTGTATATAACAATAGATATATACCTATATAGGCTAAATAGGGTCCTAGAACAGGGGAATAACAAATCTATCTATCTATCTATAAGTTATAACTTTATAGGACTATTTAATATAACGTACTTTACTACCGAGCGGGCTATACTACCGAGCGGGCTACTTCTACTAAGAACTATACCACTTCTATAGATATAGCTATATAACTACTATTATAGCGTATATTATCTTTAAACGAGGCCAAACTGACCTTAGCTATCTAGGCTACGAAACGCGACGCGATAATCACGAATCGACTTACTATAAAGGTATACGATACGTCTCGAACTATACTAGGGTATCGATTGAATAGACAACCTCCTCGGGGTGACTACGAGCCTAATTCGAAGAAGCTTATAGAGCTAGAAGAGAGGGTAATACTTAAGTATATACTCGAGCTAGATCTTAGAGGTTTCCCGCTATTAAAGGCTAGTATATAAGTAATAGCCGATTTATTACTATAAGAGAAGGGTCTTAAGCCCGCTAGTCTTAATTAGATAGACAGGTTCATTAGGCGGTATCGTAAGCTAAAGGTTTATATAATACGTAGATACGATCGTTAGCGAGCCCTAATAGAAGATCTAGACGTTATCGAGAAGTAGTTCTTACTTATACGTAATATAAAGGAGAAGTATAGTATCCTTAACTAGGACACCTATAACTTCGACGAGAAAGAGTTTATAATAGGTGTTATTATGTCTTAGAGCGTCGTTACGGGTTTAGAAAGGCGTAGTAGAAAGAGGAAGGTCGTTTAATAGAGTAATAGAGAGGGAGTAGAGAGATAGCGTATTAGATAGCTCTTATACGAAGCGAGATTAGTAAGCTACGTAAGTCTAACGAGGCCCTTATATAGCGGAAAGTACGAAAGCGTAAGTATATTTAGTCTAGAGGGTCTCTAACCTTCGATAAGTATTATAAGTAGGTATAAGTACGTAGTTAGGTAAGGTATAAGTCGAATAGATATTCTATCTAAGGGAGGCGCGGAGGGCGCGAGAGTTATTTCCGGGCGCCAAGCCGCTAGTCGGATTATTTAGCGGGCGCGAGGTCTAGATACGTACCCGCGGGTTCAAGTAAATATACGCCGGTACGGTAATACTACCCCCCCTTAGAGTACGCTCCGGAGTACTCTCCTCTCCTCTTATATCTTTCGTATCTATTACATCTCTTATTACCTTCGTAAATACCTTATTATCTATTAGACTATATATATCGCTCTCTTTTATATAAGCCCGGAGGCCTCGTTCTACCGGTATTAGAGCTATCGCTACTTATACTAGTTAGCGCGCTATACGTATACCTATAGCGTTCTTATTCGGTATTTAGTCTATAGGTAGTTAAAAACTAGGTAGCTTAGTCGCTCTCGGGTAGTTATAGTAAAAGTCGGCTACGGAGGCGGCGGTAGTCTCGATAACCTAGTCCGTAGCTTTATAGGATAGCTTATTTATTACGGTTTACTACTACCGTAACGTCGCGCCGCGGCTCTTCCCCGCGTACTAGCGCCTTAGCGCTTCCCTATATATCTCGCGCGCTTCGCGCTTCTCTTTCGTAGCCTTACCGAATAACGCTTATTTTATAGTAACCCTATACTATCTTATAGATTACTACCCGTAGTAGTTTAATCGGTCTTATAAGCGGCCTATCTAGTTAGGCTAGTAGTCATAATCAAATAGTACTAATAATAACTATAGTCGCGTAAATAAGCGTATTAGTTAAGTTAATAGATCACCTCTCTCCTTCGCGTAAAACGCGCGCCTCCCTACTCTTATAGGGCCCTTATATACCTACTAAGAGAGTAGTCTTATCTACTACGTAATAGTATAATATAGCTACACCCGGTAGTACTACTAACGGGGTGCTCTTACCTAAGTAACCTCTTTATCTAGATCTTAGTAAGTATAAGCGTTAGTCGCTCGTACGCGCTAAGCTTTTCCTAACCGTATCTACTAAAACGTAGACACTCGATAACCTAGGTATCGATACCGCCCTAGGTGCCTTCCCTTCCGACGACGACTCGAACGTATTCGCCGCCGAATAATAAGAGATTAAGAAGGATCTACTACCTAAAGAATAGTAGTTTGCCTTAACCTCCGACCCTATTAACTTCGTATAATTCCTCGACAAAGAATAGATCTTAGAAGAAGGAGGAATTAAGGTATATAAGATTATAGAGCTAAGAGATAATATATCTATATAAGATAGTAAAACTGATAATATACGCTAACCTAAAGAGTAGGTAATCGCCTTAGAATATACTACTATTAAGAGCCTAGCCGAGTTCGCGACTCGTACTATAGTATACCTAGAGATTATGTTTCACCTCGTTCGCTAGATATAGTTAGACTTTATTATACTTTTTAACTAGGTCGAGTCCCTAAAGAAGGCTAATAAGGTTATATAGCGTAAGTACGCTAATATAAAGAAGGAACGTAATATCGTATCCGATAGTCTTAGTCAACTCGAAAAGGATAAGGATGTGAAGGGCCTCTTTATATTCTACTTTAACAAATACTAGAAGTATAAGAGTTAGATATAAGACCTTTACGAAGCTAATTAGCGCCTCCGATAGGACAACGATACGCTCTTCGGATAGGTCGAGGAGTCGTAGGTAGGTATATTACCTAAGGACATTAAAGCCCTGTCTAAGCGTAATTAGGCTCTAAATAAGGAGGTAGTAGAGCTAAAGGCTTAGCTAGTAGCTAAGGACACGAACGGTACTAGCGATACTAGCGGTACTAACGGTAATAATAATAATAACCGTAGTCGTTAGGTCCGCGTCTACTCTCCTCGTCGTAACGGTGTTTTACGATTACCTACGCCTCCTACTTAGTAGGACCGTATAGGTAGAGGCACCCGACGAGGAGGTTGTAGAGGTAGTAGCGATTACGACGGAGACAACTCTAATAACGATAAGGGTAGAGACAATAGTCGACTACGCCGTTACCTACGCCGTAACTCCTTACGACGAGAACGCTAGGGCATACCTAGTAGTGCTTCTAGGGTAACTAGCAATACCGCCGTTAGCTAGTTTACTACTATCGAGCCCTCCGTTAATGTTATATATACTAATAAGTTAGTTAAGGACCTAGAAAGTAAGTTCGATAATAAGAATATAAACTTTAACCGTTAGCTCGATTAGCTAGAGATTAAGCTGTCCGTAATATAGTTCTAGACTATCGAGGACGGACTACGCTATATCCTTAACTACCTCGACGGGTACCCGTACTAGCTATATAATCCGCGAGTACCCTCTAAGCGTACTAAGCGCAATTACGTTAACCCCTTCAAGTCTATCGATAGGATAATCTAATTCCTTATCGATCGGTATAGTAAGAAGGACGTCGTAGGCAAGGCCTTCTAGAAGCTCTAGGTCTTATAGTAGGGTAAGAACGAGTCATTTTCTATCTTTATCGCTAAGTACGACGAACAGCGTAACTTATACGACCTATTAGCTAAGACTAATCACCGCCTATTCGAGGGTAAGCTTAACTATAAATATATAGAGGCACTACCTATAGAGACTAAGGACCGCGAAGACTTGGTCGACCTATACTATAAGCTCGAAGCTAAGTTTGAGCGCCTAAAGTCAAAGACCCTAGCTATACTACGACCACCTCGTAGTACTAGCGGTAGTAACGGCACTATACCTACTACGCCCGGCTTAGCCTAAGGTTTAGGCCTTAAGCTATACGCTTAGATACCGCGCGAATTTAAGGAACTTAAGAAGCTCGAGCCTAAGAAGAAGGCTAGTATTATCGTAGTAGGCGGTTATATCCGCTACCGCCGTATAGACTATAACTTATACTCGCTAGACTACCCTATTAAGTAGTATAAGCGCCCTCCGCCGCGCGCGAATACTAGCTCTATAATATAGACACCGGCTAACTCTTAGTAATAGAGAAATAGCTAGACTAACGCTTAAGTACGATAACCGTTAGTCCTACTTACGAACATAATACTAAGAAGGAAATATAGCGAGATACGGTAATATAAGGACTAGAGTACGCTTTACGTATATTAGTAAGCTCTCTAATACCGCCTATTACACGAGGGGTACTAAGGCCGAGAGTATTCCCTTACCTTATAATGCCTAGTAGTATAGATAGTAATTAAGCTCTCGCCTTTCTTAATTATAGTACTACCTCTTAGTATATAAATTCTATATACGCTCGTATATATAATCTTTCTCGACTCTAGGAAGAACCTCTTTAATTAGGACTAGCTAATAGCGGCTCCGCTAACGAGCTTATTACCGAGTCTACGTACTTTCCTTTTAATATTGGCGGCTACGTCGAAATCCTTAGCTACTATTTAGTAGAATTACTAGAGTATAATATCGTACTCGGCTCTAGTTAGTTTATAGACTACGAACTAGAGATATAGTAGGAGAAGGGCATTATAATAATGAATCATTTGAAATGCCGTACCTATAAGGCAGACTAGAGGTCTAATAAGTACCTAATAGTATAGTCTATTAACTATCTAGCTACGCTAGTACTATTAGGCAATTATCGACCGCCGATAGTAGAAGATAACCCCGACGAAGTTACCGCTCCTACGCTATCGTTACCTAAGTATATACCCTAACTATAGTTCTATACGACGTTCGAGGACGAAGAGGATAACTTCTATATATATACTCGATAACCGTTACCGGAAGACGGCGTTAAGACGTTAAAGCGACCGTGCTAACATACGATAATAAAAGTAACGAGTTGTTAAAATAGAACTAGAGATCGATATCGTAAACATCTCCGCGGCCTACGTAGTAAAACTAGCTCGTAAGAAAGGAGCGGAAGTCTATATAATATAGACTATACTACCTAGTTAGAAGTACTACGCTAATATATTACGAGCCTACGTAATAGTAGCGACTAGGTAAGACTTCGATCCTACTAGGCTCTACGCTATAAACCTTCGAAAGGTATAGTTAGTAGACCCCTTAATAGTATATATAATAATAGTGAATAGCGACTTCGATAGATTTATAAAAGGCAAAGATAAGGACTAAGATACTAAGGTCTACTTACCCTAGGAACCATACGATTTCGAGGACTATTTTAACCGTTAGGATATATCGAAGATCCTACCTTACCGCCCTAGTAAAGACTATAAAATACACCTTAAAGACGAAACTAAGTCACCTCCTTTTAAGCGGCTATACGTAATGTCGTCTCGCGAGAATAAGGTAATAAAGAAGTAGGTCGACAATTAGCTATAATCTAGAGCGATATAACGAAGTACGAGCCCGGCTTCTATACTAGTACTAATTGTACGTAAACTAGGCGGCGGTCTACGGGTCTATATCAACTATAGAGCTCTTAACGCCCTTACGGTCAATAGTAGATACCTAATACCGCTATTCTAAGAAACGCTAAACCGCCTAAATAGGAAGAAGTACTTTACTAAACTCGATATTATCTCTACCTTTAACCGTATTCGTATTACGGAGGGCTACGAATAGAAAACTACGTTTAGTACTCGCTATAGTCAATTCGAGTATATAGTAATGCCTTTCGGCCTATATAATGCTCTAGGAACATTCTAATTATATATTAACGATACGCTTAGGGAGTATCTCGATAACTTCTGTTTAGTATACCTAGATAATATCCTGATCTTTAGCGATACATTCGAGGAATATATATAATACGTACGTAAAGTGCTATAACGTATACGTAAAGCCGGCCTATAATTAGACATCGACAAATGCGAGTTCTACTAAATAGAGACGAAGTACCTTAGTATTATTATAGGAGTCGACGGTATCCGTATAGACCTAGAAAAGGTCGACGTAGTTAAGAACTAGCTTACTCTAATATGCCTAAAGGATATATAAGTATCCCTTAGGTTTGGAAACTTCTATCGAAGGTTTATATAGAACTTCTCTAAAATCTGTATACCCCTTACGAATTTAATAAAGACTAGTAAGAATAGTAAACCGATACTATTCGTTTAGACAATAGAATACGAAGCAGCCTTCTAAGGATTAAAAGATGTATTCTTAACGGACACGGTACTCGTATACTTTGTACTAGGGTTAGAAACTATAGTCGAAACAGATGCCTTAGATTTCGTTACTACGGTAGTAATTTTATAGAAACACGGAGACGTCTAGAGACCGGTAGTATATATATCTAAGAAGATATTACTATAGGAGTATAACTACGAGATTTACGATAAGGAACTATTAGCTATCGTCCTCGCCTTCGAAGAATAGAGACCTAAGCTTACCGTTAACTTAGACGATAATATAGATACCGATTTCGAGAATACAAAGGATATAGACAATAATCCCGTTATTATCTACTCCGATCACAAGAACCTAGAATACTTTATAAGCACGAAACAACTTAATAGACGGTAGGTACGCTAGGTATAGTTCCTAGTACAGTTCGTATTCAAAATTACCTATTGTCTAGGTGTATAGGGTATAAAGCCTAATAGTCTTACTAGACGATCGTAAGATCTACCGTCGGATCTAAGCGATCTACGTCTATAGTATTAGAGCTAGGTCATCCTACCGCCCGCTCGCCTCGATACTAAGCTTAATTCAAGCGAGCTACGGAAGGGGGAGGTAGCGTAGTAGGTAGTATAGTAGGATTTACTTATATAAGTCAAGGCTCTATATAACGAAGAGACCGTTTAGGCTACTATATAATAGCTATCCTAGAACTAGTAAGTACCCCTATTACGTAAATATAAGATCGACGATCGTACGTTTAAAGTAGAAGATAGTATAATCTATATAAAGAACGCCTACGGAGGATATAGCTTATTTGTCCTAGAAGTTACTAGCGTAGTAGAACTTCGTACTCTAATCACGAAATGTTTCTACGACATACCCGCGGCTAGGCATCCCGGCCGTAAAAAGACATTCGAGTTGATTAGTAGATACTACCGCTAGCTACGTATAGTACAAACGATTAAGAGATTCGTCCGTAATTATATTATATATAGAATAACGGTTCCGTCAAATCGGTAGTATTAGGGCCTCCTTATACTATTACCGGTACCCTTCGGAGTATAGGAGGATATCGCTATTAACTTTGTTATAGATTTGCCCGTAAGTAAGAGCTTAACCGATAGACAAACGTATAAGAACGTCCTTATAGTTACGGACAGGCTTACTAAGGAGAGATACCTAGTTCTAGTACTATAGATAGACGCCCTATATATCGTATATATCTTTATCCGCTACATCTTTGTACGTTATAGTATTCCTAAGAGCATCGTCTCGGATCGGGGCTCCTAGTAGACGTCTACGTTCTAGAGACGAGTTTACTCCCTACTCGGTATTTAATAACGACTGTCGACGGCCTTTTACCTAGAATCCGATAGATAGTCTAAAAACACGAATAAGGTTATAGAACATTACCTTAGGGCCTACATTAACTACGCCTAAGATAATTAGGTTGATTAGTTACTACTTAGATATTTATTATATTACTAGAATATATCCTCGGGAGGGAATATCGACGAGGACTATTTATTCGATAGCCCTTATTAAGACGAGCAATCTACTTAAGTAGTAGCGACCCGCCTACGCTAGCGGCGGCGTAATCGTAGTATAAAGAACCCTAAAACTAAGGTTCCGTTCCCCTAAAGGTAGACCCTAGAGTTACGGAGTTACGGAGGATAACTACCTAATTAGGAAGCGCGACCCCGAATAGTAGCGAAGGATAGTAACTAACGAGAGCTATAGCCTTATAAACATTATATACTAAGAGCTAAACCGGGGAATAAACTAAGAAAAAACCTAGGATATAAGCTAAGGCCTACTATATAGAAAGTAGAGGCTAACGACAAACAATATAGCGTAGACGACCCTATATACGGAGGCGGAAAACTTACTAGGGGATAACGAACACCTAGCCCGGATATATAAGAATACTATAGTATAGCTACTAGGAGCGCTAAAAGCGCTATTATACTAAATCCCGAAGACAATCTAATAAGTAATATAGAAGGTAGCCTAGAGACTAACTATATAGGTAATAGTAGTAGTAGGTAAGAATAAACCCTCTCCGAAGGTAAGTAAGGCGGTACGCCTATATATTACTAATCCGGCGGAGAAACAAGAAATCGTAGCCCTAATAAGTAAGGAGATTGTCGACAGAATCGGCCAAAAGGAGGTAGTTAGAGCGAGGGTAGAGGCAATAGGCGTAGTGAGACTCTTTACCGTATAAGAGTCTAATAGACGAAAGCTCGAGACCTATAAGAAGTAGACTACTAAAGTCGCGAAGTCGGTACGAGGCTCCTACTAATAGTATACCGTTATCGCCTACGGGGTCCCTAGGACATTTAAGGTCGAAGACCTTCCCTACCTCTAAGTATAGAACTAGAACACCTCCCTAGGAGTACGACTAGCAAAGGCGGTATAGCTATATAAGATAGTAGACCGAGAAAAGACGTACTTATCGCTTATTATCGAGGTAGAGATAGCGGAACAAGCTAACTAGATACTAGACAATAGGCTATTCTAGAACTACGAGAGAATAGACACGGAGATCTATTAGAGTAGCTATAGGGTACTACAATACTTCTAATACTAATAGTACGGCTATATAGCCCTAAAAAACGGGGAGAAGACCCTAAGGTATCCTTACTACGTAGGCCTATACTAGGGAAGGGAATGCCTAAAAAAGGAGAGTAGGTATATATACTACGGTAGAAGGTACCTAGTATATTTAAACTAATGCCTAGCTAGAATAGTAGTATAAGAACGAGCGAGTCAAGTAAGGATCTCTATACTAGCTAGGTACCCCTAATAATAGTAGGAGGGACCTACTATATATAAGGGCTTCGAGCCGAGTAAAAGGAAGAGGGTAGAAGAGACGAATAAGGGAACCTAACCGTAAACGTATCTACCTCCCGGTAGGCCTCGACACCTTAACTAGGCCGCTAACGAACTAGGCCAAATACGAATCTTTAGGGCGCCCTAGCGGCCCTAGGGCTAGCCGGATAGCGGGATATAGGCTTAGGAGATATAGTAGGTTAGTACGGAAATAGACCTTACGGTTAACAAATAATACTATACGACGACATTACTATTATATAGTATAACGTAAACAAAAGTAGGGACAAGGTCTAGCGCCACTTTCTATAAGAGCTAGACCCGCTACGGTACTACGTTATTACGGTATAGGAACTATAGATCAACCCCTACGTAGAACTCCTAGCTACTTATAATGACTAGAGATACTATACCGTAATCGCGGGCTAACGAGGCGTTATCCCGAGGATATATATATACGTAAGTAAGACTATAGACCTTGAGTCGTAGAAGGTTTTACTACCGTAGTAGGGCAACCTAGGAGACATAACATTGATCTAGATCGGTACGACATAAGGCCCTATCTAGATCTATAACGTTTATAACACGCTACCGCGGGGTCGGACGAGTAGGGAACTAGGAACCCTCGCCTACCTAGAGCGGACCCTAAGCTAAGATACGAAGTAAGTACTCCTCGGCGACTTTAACCTCTACTCCCTATAGTAGGGACTCGAATTTACTCCCCCGTACGCGTTTCTAGGGGGAAAGCTACTAGATATAACCGTACGCTACGGAATAGCCTTAGTAATACTAAAGGGAATAGAGACGTAGAAGGTCTATATAAGTATAAGTACGATCGACCTATACTTTCTATTACGAGAACTTAAAGAGAGACTAGTCTAATGCCGACCGAACTACGCGCCAGAAGCCTCCTTAGACTATATCCCTATCTAAACGACGCTAGGGGTGAAGGCGATAGAGGAGCTAGTAAGCGAACTACGCCGTAACTAGAAGAAGGTACGCTAGGACGATATAAGAGGCTTCCTAATAGCGAACCTACTATAGTATAGAGAACTCGAGACGACAGCTCAGCTAGATCAAGTAGCGGAACAGATTACCTCGGTTATATAGTAAGTAGCGGAATAATATACGCCGTTACTTTGGCCCTTAACGTAGTAGAAGGCCTTCTAGACCCCTAAATACTCTACGAAGGTAAGGGAGGCTAGAAGGGCAAGGCGATAGTAGACGAAGGAGCATACCTAAGAGACGTAGGAGCAATACTATCGCGCGACATAAGAGAAGAAGGCACAGATAAGACGCGATAAGCTATAGGACTAGAGAGCGACAATCGGGCTCGTTATAGAAAACCCGGAACAGATATAGAGACTTACTAAATAGGCACGACTACCTAAAGAGTAACAAACCCCTTACTTCCCCCTAATCGTAGACCGCGAAGGGATTGCCTAGGCTACGCCCCGGGGCAAGGCAAAAGTATTAGCCGACTATTTCTTTTCGACGTAAGTAGAGGTAGACCTTACGGACATCGACCCGAGTATATACCCGGAACCCCTAGATATAGATTAGGCGGTTAGCTCTAACATAGTAATAGGAGTTATAAGTAAGCTAAAAGGACGAAAAGCCCTAGGCCTAGACAGGATACTAAATATACTACTAAAAGAGTATAGAGAAGAGATCGCGCCGAGCCTTATAAACCTATTTACCGCGTACCTACGGCTAGGGTATCACCCGAAGCCGTATAGAGAGTCTATAATAGTAGTGCTACGTAAGCTATAGAAGGAGGACTATACTTAGCCTAAATCGTATAGACTAATCGCACTTCTAAATACGATAGGGAAGGTCCTAGAAAAGATAGTAGCCTAGAGACTTACGTAGCTAGCCGAGGACAACTACGTACTCCTAGTAATATAGATAGGGGGAAGAAGCTAGCGATCGACACTAATAGTAATAGAGCTAATTACGGAGCAAATTCAGACCCTCTAGTACTACGGTAGGAACCGAGCGGCGTCCTTACTATCCCTCGACATTATAGGAGCCTTCGACAACGTCTTATACTAAAGGCTTATACATATCCTATAGTAGAAAGGCATCCCCTAGTAGGTAACGACGTTCGTCTACTCCTTTCTCTAGGAACGGACGACATACCTAGTCCTAGGAAGGTATACGTCCGACCCGGTAAAGGTAGAGGCTAGAATACCTTAGAGATCTACTCTCTCCCCTATCCTATTTCTAATGTTTATGTCTAATCTAATCCCCCTACTCACCTCTCCGTAAACCTTAGTATCGGGGTTCGTAGACGACATAAACATCCTAGCCTAGTTAGACTCGATAGAAGAGAACTGTCGCCTCCTCGAAGATAGGTACAAGAAATGCGAGGAGTGGGCAAAGAAGTATAGTGCCCGGTTCGCCCCTAAAAAGTACTAACTTATACACTTTAGTAAAGCGAGAACATACTATAATATAAAGGCGGCGGTAAGAATCTAAGGCTATAAGACAAAGCTATTATCGGAGCTACGAGTACTAGGGATCTAGCTCGACCCGAAGCTAAGCTAGAATATATAGGTTAAGAAAGCCTAGAGTCGAGCGCAAGTTAACGAAGCCTCGATAAAGAGACTTACGGTATCTATATAGAGAGTAACATTCGATAAGGCAAGAGTAATATATAAGGCGATCGTTAGACTAGCTATATTATATAGGGTATAGATTTAGGGAATAGGAGGCGTAGGTAAGCCGATCCCGAAACGGATAGAGTAACCCCTAAAAAGGATATAAGTAGGTAACCTACGTAGGATACTAGGCGTATATAAGACAACGTTAATAAGTACGGTAGAAATAGAGACAGGAACACTACTAATCGGCTAATATATCCGGGGAATAAGAATTTAATACGCGGTAGTGACGATAGGTTACCTAGTATAAACTACGATCTAGGAGGTAAAGAATAAGATAGAAAGCCACTACCGGAGAGGGGCCGGACATAGGACAAGCTAAAAAGAGGATGACCTTACTACCTTTACGGCTATATAGACAAGCACCGAATAGCTAGTACGAAAAGAGGAGGAGCGTAGGACTCGCTAGGTAGGCGGGAGCAAGGCTAAGACCTAAAGCCTAGCGGAATAGATAGCGAGCTACCTATAGGAGTAGGACTAGAAAAGGAAGCCCCCTAAGACAATAGGCCCGATAGCGCTCCGAGCCTTCTAGAGACACAATTACTAGCTATATAGGGACCTAATAAGGGCCGAAGCAAGCATAGCGATCCAAATCAGGTCCGAATATATTGGATTAAGGGCCTACCTATATAGAAGACGCGTACTAGACATCTATAGCCTAGCCTACTAGTATAGCTACCTATCGCAAAACCTAGAATATATACTACTACAATACCCGTAGTAGGCGAGAGGTAGGGGAAATTGGAGGTACTAAGCGGGAAGGAGAGACTATAAGTTAATTATTAGAGACAAAGGAAACATTCGCCGAATCTCTCGGTAAATACTATAGTAGGGACACCTCTAGTAGTTTAGCCTCGCTAGCGAGACGGAGGAGTAGATAGATAAGAGGCGGAAGCTAGGGGGTAGTAGATAGGGTAGTTATTAGGGCAGGCCTATAATACTAGCGTACCCCTAATAAGCGAAATTTAAGACGATAACTAGGGGGAAAAGACAGGCGGGAAGGAGGAGGGGTTTTTACTAACACGGTTTCCCCTCTATATATACGAAAACAAGATAGTATAGCTATATAGGCTAAAGGGCACTACAATAGCTTAATAAAATATCTATCTATCTCTATCTAGTTACTACTTACCGAGTTTGCTACTAACAATTATATATTAGCTACTACTAGAGTGTTACCCTTCTACGCTAATACCGGTCGTAACCTAGAATTTACGGATACTAGTCTAACCACCCCTATAATTCTTATGCCCTATAAGTAACGACTCGATATAGAATCTACGAATACGTTTACTAAGCGTATAAACTAGATAAACTTATACCTAAGGCAAGAAATTGTGTTAGCCTAAGCGTTATAAGTAGATTTTATAAACGTATATCGCTAGCTACCTCCGAAAATAATATCGGCGACGAAGTTTATATTAATACTACTAACTAGTTAATAATACGCCCGTCTAAGAAGCTCGACATTAAGAACGTAGGGCCGTACGAGATCGCCGTAGCACTCCCGTATTAAAATGCTTACCGCGTTATAATACCCGATTAGTTAGGCAATCTCTATAACACTTTCTACGCCTCGCTCCTATAACTAGCTACTAATAACCCCGAACCTAGACAGATCCTAGTACCGCCGCCCCTAATCGAGATTACCCGCGACGACGACGGCGAAATATCCGAAGAGTACTTCGTAGAGGATATACTCGATAGGAAATATTTTAAGCTAAAGGGAAGACTACTAAAACACTTACTATAGAAGCAAGACGAGTATAAGTACCTAGTAAAGTAGAAAGGATACCGCGAGCTAAGCTAGGAGCTACTAGAAGTATTAGTAGGAGTAGCCGCCTCTATTATAGACTTCTACTATAACTTTCCGACGAAGTCTATACCTACTAACTTTAAGCCGCCGTACGACTAGGTACCTAATAAGGACCGAGTTACTAGTATACTACGATCTTATACTAAGTCTAGCTAGGTGCCTACGGAGAACGCGAGTACGTCTATACCGGTAGTTATATCGTAAACTAATACGCCCGTAACGGCGTCTAAGCTATAAGTAAGGACGTTACGCCGCTCGATAAGACTTAATACGAGTATAATAGAGTTTTATTCTAGGATACTTAATACGCTAGGGCTACTATAGAACCGCGTATACCTACTTCTATAAGGATCGGGCTTCTCTAAGGAGTCGCCGTTAGTGTCTTATTGAAACACACCCTAAGCCTCTATATAGCCGTACTAGCTTAGCCGCCCGACGGATATAGTAATCGACATTAAGCTAAACAAGGTGGACTAGAGGATAATATAGTTTCCGTAGATATACTACTATAGAGATAGAGCCGTCCGAGGACGAATAGCGATCTAAAGGGGGGGTACTATTACGGTTTACTACTACCGTAACGTCGCGCCGCGGCTCTTCCCTACGTACTAGCGCCTTAGCGCTTCCCTATATATCTCGCGCGCTTTGCGCTTCTCTTTCGTAGCCTTACCGAATAACGCTTATTTTACGGTAGCCCTATACTATCTTATAGATCACTACCCGTAATATTATTATATTTAATATATTTTACTAAGTATTTCTAATATAGCTATTTACCTCCTACCGGTATTAGTCCTCGCGGCTATCTCTTTTTATAGTCTAGAATTTGCTTAACTTCCTATTAAACGGGTTCGGCGGGATCGGCTTCGTATTATTCGTCGTTAATATCTCGGATCGGTAGTAGTACGGGTTATGTCTTTCCTATAACCGGCGGATAAACTAGTATAAGAAGGTATAAGTAGAAGCGATTATCGATATTTAAAGTAGGTAGGAGCTCTACTTTATAAGTATTACCCGGTAGTACCTCTATAATTACGTACGGTCTAGACTACTTTACGTCTATCTTACGAGAAGGTCTCTCTATTGTCTAGTTCTTAGTGCTTACCTATACTTCGTCGCCTTCGGCGTACCGTAGTATAGGTATACGCGTCTAGCTTACGTACTTAGCTTAGACTACTTATACTAAGGCTATCTACTATCGTAAGTATTAGTATATCTCTTATATCTTAGCCGTAAACTTGTCCGCGGACTCGGCGTCTAGTCGCTATTTATATAGATAGATAGATATTTTATTAAGCTATTATAGTGCCCTTTGGCCTATATAGCTATACTATCTTGTTTTCGTATATATAGAGGGGAAACCGTGTTAGTAAAAACCCCTCCTCCTTCCCGCCTGTCTTTTCCCCCTAGTTATCGTCTTAAATTTCGCTTATTAGGGGTACGCTAGTATTATAGGCCTGCCCTAATAACTACCCTATCTGCTACCCCCTAGCTTCCGCCTCTTATCTATCTACTCCTCCGTCTCGCTAGCGAGGCTAAACTACTAGAGGTGTCCCTACTATAGTATTTACCGAGAGATTCGGCGAATGTTTCCTTTGTCTCTAATAATTGACTTATAGTCTCTCCTTCCCGCTTAGTACCTCTAATTTCCCCTACCTCTCGCCTACTACGGGTATTGTAGTAGTATATATTCTAGGTTTTGCGATAGGTAGCTATACTAGTAGGCTAGGCTATAGATGTCTAGTACGCGTCTTCTATATAGGTAGGCCCTTAATCCAATATATTCGGACCTGATTTGGATCGCTATGCTTGCTTCGGCCCTTATTAGGTCCCTATATAGCTAGTAATTATGTCTCTAGAAGGCTCGGAGCGCTATCGGGCCTATTGTCTTAGGGGGCTTCCTTTTCTAGTCCTACTCCTATAGGTAGCTCGCTATCTATTCCGCTAGGCTTTAGGTCTTAGCCTTGCTCCCGCCTACCTAGCGAGTCCTACGCTCCTCCTCTTTTCGTACTAGCTATTCGGTGCTTGTCTATATAGCCGTAAAGGTAGTAAGGTCATCCTCTTTTTAGCTTGTCCTATGTCCGGCCCCTCTCCGGTAGTGGCTTTCTATCTTATTCTTTACCTCCTAGATCGTAGTTTATACTAGGTAACCTATCGTCACTACCGCGTATTAAATTCTTATTCCCCGGATATATTAGCCGATTAGTAGTGTTCCTATCTCTATTTCTACCGTGCTTATTAACGTTGTCTTATATACGCCTAGTATCCTACGTAGGTTACCTACTTATATCCTTTTTAGGGGTTACTCTATCCGTTTCGGGATCGGCTTACCTACGCCTCCTATTCCCTAAATCTATACCCTATATAATATAGCTAGTCTAACGATCGCCTTATATATTACTCTTGCCTTATCGAATGTTACTCTCTATATAGATACCGTAAGTCTCTTTATCGAGGCTTCGTTAACTTGCGCTCGACTCTAGGCTTTCTTAACCTATATATTCTAGCTTAGCTTCGGGTCGAGCTAGATCCCTAGTACTCGTAGCTCCGATAATAGCTTTGTCTTATAGCCTTAGATTCTTACCGCCGCCTTTATATTATAGTATGTTCTCGCTTTACTAAAGTGTATAAGTTAGTACTTTTTAGGGGCGAACCGGGCACTATACTTCTTTGCCCACTCCTCGCATTTCTTGTACCTATCTTCGAGGAGGCGACAGTTCTCTTCTATCGAGTCTAACTAGGCTAGGATGTTTATGTCGTCTACGAACCCCGATACTAAGGTTTACGGAGAGGTGAGTAGGGGGATTAGATTAGACATAAATATTAGAAATAGGATAGGGGAGAGAGTAGATCTCTAAGGTATTCTAGCCTCTACCTTTACCGGGTCGGACGTATACCTTCCTAGGACTAGGTATGTCGTCCGTTCCTAGAGAAAGGAGTAGACGAACGTCGTTACCTACTAGGGGATGCCTTTCTACTATAGGATATGTATAAGCCTTTAGTATAAGACGTTGTCGAAGGCTCCTATAATGTCGAGGGATAGTAAGGACGCCGCTCGGTTCCTACCGTAGTACTAGAGGGTCTGAATTTGCTCCGTAATTAGCTCTATTACTATTAGTGTC